>NW_015537933.1:51514-57357 GCF_001515605.1 Sinocyclocheilus anshuiensis | reverse complement strand
TGATGTCACCTTTTTACGGAAGTCGCAACGGTTCGTGAAAAATCACCGCTACTTTATGCAGGCTGTGTGCATTTGATTGTGGACTGACTGTTTTGAAACTTATATGGTAGTTACATAGCACCTAGACCTCAGTTATCATGAAAAAAGCCAGGAAGTTTCAGTTTTGACAATATGGGACCTAAACAGCAGCCGCTGGCTTACATTGTTCACGTTAGCGAGTGTCTAAACAACTGATTTTACTTCCAAGTTTTAAATAAACATGCAAAAATAAAACGATAAACCTTTACTTGGCTAGTTAACTGAAATAAAACTATCAACTGCACATACCTCTGCTGAATCATAACTTGAATGGTGGTCTCGCGCTGATGACGTCAGCACCCAGGTAGGTACGCCCAGGGCACGCGATTCATACGCCCACAGTGGGTTATGATTGGTCGACTGACAGGCTCAAATCTGATTGGCTAAAGAGTACGAGTGTCCCGCGTGGAAGGAGTTCGCTGCCAGAAAGGTCTCAAAATTCACACTCAAATCCAAGGCGATTCACATTCACAGCCCATGATAAACTCCTGATTTTTTCAACATTCAAAAATCTTGTACACAGTTGTACATCTGTGAATTGTGTTTTGCATTTGTGAAACGTATTTTATGAATATATATTCTTATTTTGTGCACGTGAATTGGTTTTGTGAATATATATTTTTTTTCGTGCACATGAATTAGGTTTCATGAATGTGAATTGGGATTTGCACGTATGCATCATGTCTTTTGCGTGAATTATTATTCAGATCAATCTAGCTCCATAGTGTCCTGTAATTAGCATCACATGTGTCTTCAAACTTGTAATCAGTATATTTTTTTCGTGCACTTGAATTATTTCTCATGTATGTGTATTGGGTTACGCATGTGTGCATCGCGTCTTTTGCGTGAATTATTATTGAGATCATTCTGGCTCCATATGTCTATAGTCTCTTTCAGACTGAACTCACACCATCTGATGCTGGCATTTATTACTGTGCTGTTGCTACATGTGGGAAGATACACTTTGGAAATGGAACGAAGTTGATTATTGAAGGTACATATATATTTGATTTTGATATAGAACATGTAGTACAATTTATTTAATACACGAGTTTCACAATTTGAGTTGAATTACTGAAATAAATGAACTTTTCCACGACATTCTAATTTATTGAGATGCACCTGTATCTTCGTTTGACAAATTGATCAAATATTTCTTTATATTTATGTTGGTACATGATCTCCTAAATCTATGTAACCATTTCAGCTTCTTCAGCTTTGACTTTTTGGAGTCCAGTTGTTTTAACCCTGTTTACAGTCAGTATAATATCCATTATTGTGAACATATTTCTGGTGAGACTGATGCACAAAAAAGGTAAATATATTAAAATAAGTTTATAACAAAATTAAGTAAGGTACTAATATTACACTTTTTAAAATCTTTGAAATTCAGATCAGTGTAATTAACATATTTTATTATTATTATCCGAAGAAACTTCAAAACAACCCAGAAATCAAAGGAATCAGGTAATCCTTTTATATTGGATTTGCCCTGTAAATGATAGAGAATTAAAATGAATTAAAATGTTGTTTTAGCAAAGTGTTTTAACAGTTCACAAAACTATTTCCTTCACATTTTTTCTTCTTCATATTAATCAACAAATAACCTATTCTTTCATACATGACAGTTCAAAGATTTGAGGTTAGTAAGACCTGTAATGTTTTTGAAAGAAGTCTCGTATGTTCACCAAGGCTACAGTTATTTGATCAAAAATACAGTAAAAACAGAAATATAGTAAAATATTTATTATTATTATCCTTTATTTTACCAGGAATTATCCCATTGAGATATAAATCTCTTCTATCAGGGAGTCCTGGCCAAAATGGCAGCACAGAAAGTTTCACATACAGATTAGACACACATAAAACAAAACAAAACAAAACAATATATATATATATCATCCAACATCATATTAAAAATTACATAAAACTTTATGCATATTACATATTATTACAATTTAAATTACAATTACATATATTACGTAAATTACATATTATTACAATTTAAAATATATTTAATTGAATTAATTTAAAATAATGGTTTTCTGTGTTCTAAAATATATGAATATTTCCTGTGATGGCAAAATGCTGGTATTTTTATTAAAATCATGCATTACACTACTGATGAAGCACTGTTGCGGCTTTAATTTAATGCTCAAGGGAAAAGTATGGGTAGAGTAAGATAATTTAATTGTAGGTATTTATTTTCCTGTTGTTGTTTTGGTTTGTTTGTTTGAGTGTGTGTGTGTGAGAGAGAGAGAGAGAGAGAGAGTGTGTGTGTGTGTGTGTGTGTGTGCTTTCTATATATGGAGTAATTCATAAAATGCATGTTTTTCCAATTATGTTGTTTGATCGTTATTGTATTTTTCCTTCTGCAGAATGAGGAAACAGATGCGGGGTGGATCACGGGCGGGGTGACGTAGAGACCAGGGAGCTTAAAAGCACGTGCAGTGGATACAGCGGCAGCTTCTGTCATTCAGCGAAGCGCTCTGTGTGTGTCAGTTCTATTTATTGTTGTCTGTCAAGCATAAGCCACGTCTAAGGCGAAAGACAAGCATAAAGGTCGAGAGCAGACAGCATTTTAGACTGTGTGTTCCTCCCTGCCGCACTACGATACGTGTGGGGATACACACAGTTTATGTGTTGTTTGTTTGGGAGCGGAGCTCACACAGTCAGCTCTCGAGGGGGCTGATTGTGCTTCTGCCCGCTGTAAATGCTCAGCTCCCGCCGGGCACGCTTCGAGGAGTGTGTCAGTGCTTGTGATCTTGCGGTTCCAGTCCCGCTGCTGCTGAGGCATGGTGGCGATTGAGATCGCGGGGATCGCTCATGGATCAAGCAGACGGGTTGGAGACGGGCTCGCCCTTTCTCTGCCTGCACTCCCTAGATCTAGCGGTGTGCACTGAATTTATTTAATACACGAGTTTCACAATTTGAGTTGAATTACTGAAATAAATGAACTTTTCCACGACATTCTAATTTATTGAGATGCACCTGTATCTTCGTTTGACAAATTGATCAAATATTTCTTTATATTTATGTTGGTACATGATCTCCTAAATCTATGTAACCATTTCAGCTTCTTCAGCTTTGACTTTTTGGAGTCCAGTTGTTTTAACCCTGTTTACAGTCAGTATAATATCCATTATTGTGAACATATTTCTGGTGAGACTGATGCACAAAAAAGGTAAATATATTAAAATAAGTTTATAACAAAATTAAGTAAGGTACTAATATTACACTTTTTAAAATCTTTGAAATTCAGATCAGTGTAATTAACATATTTTATTATTATTATCCGAAGAAACTTCAAAACAACCCAGAAATCAAAGGAATCAGGTAATCCTTTTATATTGGATTTGCCCTGTAAATGATAGAGAATTAAAATGAATTAAAATGTTGTTTTCGCAAAGTGTTTTAACAG
Organism: Sinocyclocheilus anshuiensis; assembly: GCF_001515605.1. Classification (NCBI taxonomy): domain Eukaryota; kingdom Metazoa; phylum Chordata; class Actinopteri; order Cypriniformes; family Cyprinidae; genus Sinocyclocheilus; species Sinocyclocheilus anshuiensis. The sequence goes on along the minus strand of NW_015537933.1, from coordinate 53,858 downwards.
TTCACAAAACTATTTCCTTCACATTTTTTCTTCTTCATATTAATCAACAAATAACCTATTCTTTCATACATGACAGTTCAAAGATTTGAGGTTAGTAAGACCTGTGAAAGAAGTGAAAGAAGTCTCGTATGTTCACCAAGGCTACAGTTATTTGATCAAAAATACAGTAAAAACGTAAAATATTTAATGTTTTTGAAAGAAGTCTCGTATGTTCACCAAGGCTACAGTTATTTGATCAAAAATACAGTAAAAACAGAAATATAGTAAAATATTTATTATTATTATCCTTTATTTTACCAGGAATTATCCCATTGAGATATAAATCTCTTCTATCAGGGAGTCCTGGCCAAAATGGCAGCACAGAAAGTTTCACATACAGATTAGACACACATAAAACAAAACAAAACAAAACAATATATATATATATCATCCAACATCATATTAAAAATTACTTTATGCTTTATGCATATTACATATTATTACAATTTAAATTACAATTACATATATTACGTAAATTACTACAATTTAAAATTTAAAATATATTTAATTGAATTAATTTAAAATAATGGTTTTCTGTGTTCTAAAATATATGAATATTTCCTGTGATGGCAAAATGCTGGTATTTTTATTAAAATCATGCATTACACTACTGATGAAGCACTGTTGCGGCTTTAATTTAATGCTCAAGGGAAAAGTATGGGTAGAGTAAGATAATTTAATTGTAGGTATTTATTTTCCTGTTGTTGTTTTGGTTTGTTTGTTTGAGTGTGTGTGTGTGTGAGAGAGAGAGAGAGAGAGAGTGTGTGTGTGTGTGTGTGTGTGCTTTCTATATATGGAGTAATTCATAAAATGCATGTTTTTCCAATTATGTTGTTTGATCGTTATTGTATTTTTCCTTCTGCAGAATGAGGAAACAGATGCGGGGTGGATCACGGGCGGGGTGACGTAGAGACCAGGGAGCTTAAAAGCACGTGCGGTGGATACAGCGGCAGCTTCTGTCATTCAGCGAAGCGCTCTGTGTGTGTCAGTTCTATTTATTGTTGTCTGTCAAGCATAAGCCACGTCTAAGGCGAAAGACAAGCATAAAGGTCGAGAGCAGACAGCATTTTAGACTGTGTGTTCCTCCCTGCCGCACTACGATACGTGTGGGGATACACACAGTTTATGTGTTGTTTGTTTGGGAGCGGAGCTCACACAGTCAGCTCTCGAGGGGGCTGATTGTGCTTCTGCCCGCTGTAAATGCTCAGCTCCCGCCGGGCACGCTTCGAGGAGTGTGTCAGTGCTTGTGATCTTGCGGTTCCAGTCCCGCTGCTGCTGAGGCATGGTGGCGATTGAGATCGCGGGGATCGCTCATGGATCAAGCAGACGGGTTGGAGACGGGCTCGCCCTTTCTCTGCCTGCACTCCCTAGATCTAGCGCTCTCTCTCGGGGTTCGGAAGCCCGCGTTGGGGTCTCTTCCCCCTTTGAGTGAGAGCTCGCTGCTGCAGCTACCTTTCTCCGAGGAGATTGATATTGTTTGCATATGAGCAGACTGCTTTTGGATCGCTCGTTCTCCCTGCCCTCGCTTAAATAAGGGGTGGGTATGCACGCGATCTATGTGTAATCTGTTTTGGAGCAGAGCACGCAGAGTCAGCTCTTGAGGGGGCTGGGGCTGGCTGTGTTCTTTCTGTAAATGTCCCTAAAAAAAAAGAAAAGGTGAACATTACATTGGATGTTTAGCTCTGCTCACACTGACGTTTTTTCTCGAGGGAAGAAAGTCTTATGCAATGTAGAATCGAGTGACTCGCGCATTGCAGAGGCAACGCGTGCGTACGGTCATTCACGAGTCTCTATATTGAATCTTTATCATAATCAGACTGTGTTTATTTGTCTGGTTGTTTGGCTTCATTTAATTCTGAGGAATTAAATTATGTATATTCATCTGGCTTTGAGAAGTTAGAGATATATATATATATATATATATATATATATATATATATATATATACACACACATATATGTTTATATTATTCGGTAGGGACCGGAGACAGGCTTCACCCTTTCTCCTCCCTCACTCTCTAAATGCAGTGAGCTCTTGGGGAAGAAAAAAAAATTCTCAAGTGAGAGCACACCTCTCTTCTTCCGTGGAGGGTGATGAGGTCAGCAGGGGTTGCTAAGCGGGAGCAGCCCCAGCCGTGGTCCAGCTCCTCATTTGGGGAGTGTCGCTTCTCGTACTCCCCCAAAATATCGGAAGTCAGAGTGGCGCTCCTGGGCGAAGGCTTCTAAACAGAAGGCGGATCTGCAGACCGTTATTCTCGCTGGATAGTCTTTGACTAAAACATGATGACGCCTATGGCCCAGGACG
>NW_015537933.1:37674-51501 GCF_001515605.1 Sinocyclocheilus anshuiensis | reverse complement strand
CCCCCGGTGCTTCAGGGCACAGCGGTCTCCAGTGAGCGCATCGCTCAGCATTCGCCCGGAAACATAGCGGTTCTGGGAGGCTCACTACCTCCAAGGAGGTCTCCAGAGCAGCTATATTGGCCATCCCCTGCTGGTCCTCCGCTTCAGGGCACCGAGCTAGCCGCTCTAGGTACACCAGAGGTCAGTCTCGAGAGACTGATTCCCCTAGGAGACTATTTGTCAGCGGGGAAGCTTCTGCCAAATGTGTCTCAATGGGTCCTGCACACTGTAGAAAGAGGCTACTGCATTCAGTTCGGTTCTCCTCCGCTTCGTTTCAACGGGGTGATTCCCACTCTCAATCGGAGCAGTCAATCGCAATCGATCCTCACGGCAGTCACGAGAGAGAGAGAGGACCGGTCACTCACTGTCAAGCAGTTTCAGAAACTGCTGGGTCTGATGGCAACTGCATCCAACGTGACACATTTTGGCCTGCTGTACATGAGACCCCTACAGTGGTGGCTCAGGACCAAGGGGTTTTCCCCGAGGGGCAACCCTCTTCACATGATCGAGGTCACGCGGCGATGCTTTCGTGCCTTAGACATGTGGAGAAAGCCTTGGTTCTTGTCTCAGGGCCCAGTGTTGGGGGCTCCTTGTCGTCGCATAATGCTAACGACAGATGCCTCCCTCACCGGTTAGGGAGCAGTCATGAGTCTGTGGAGTGGCCACCATCTCACTTGGCACATCAACTGCCTAGAGATGCTGGCCATGTTTCAGGCACTGAAACACTTTCTCCTGGACCTAAGAGACCATCATGTGTTGGTGCGCACTGACAACACAGCAGTGGTCTCTTACAGCAACCACCAGGGAGGTCTGCGTTCACGCCCCCTTTACAGGCTGCCGCAACAGATCCTTGTGTGGGCCCAAGGAAAACTCCTTTCGCTGAGAGCAGTGTACATCCCTGGGCATCTCAATCAGGGATCAGACATCCTGTCGAGGCAGGGGCCAAGGCCCGGGGAATGGAGGCTCCACCCTGAGGTGGTGGAGCAGATTTGGAGGGAGTTCAGCCAGTCTCGAGTGGACTTGTTCACGACTCAAGAGACCTCGCACTGTCCATTCTGGCTCTCCCTCACGCATCCAGCTCCACTTGGGCAGGATGGCATAGTGCAGATGCGGCCTTGGCTTCGACTGTATGCCTTTCCCCCGATTGCTCTGCTCCCAGGAGTTCTGGAGAGAGTGTGCGCTTAATAGCCCCGTTCTGGCTGGGCCGAGTATGATTATCGGACCTGATTACCCTTCCTCTCCTTGGGAGATTCCCGTCAGGAGGGATCTCCTCTCTCAGGCGGGGCCTTTCCCCCGCCCGGAGTTTTGGAGTTGTGGATGTGGCCCCTGAGGGGGCACAGGTCATAGATTCCGGTCTCTCAACTGAGGTTGCTGGGACCACACTCAAGTCCAGAGCTCCCTCCACAAGGAAACTGTACTCCTTGAAGTGAACCTTCACTTCTTGATGCGGCAACCGCCAGCTCGACCCAGTTAACTGTCCAGTTGGTTCAGTGTTGGAGTTCTTGCAGGCACGGTTCTCCACAGGGTTATCCCACTCCACCTTGAAGGTTTCCGTGGCGGCCTTAGCTGCTTGCCACGCCCCTCTCGGCGGTCGGTCTATCGGGAGAGACCCACTAGTTACATGTTTCCTCCCCGGTGCGCTGAGGCCTCCGGCCAGGTGGAACTTATGCTAATTGGTGGATTGGGATGCTATTCCATAGCCTTGAGTCCTCTGATCTCCCCTCTCCTTTGGGGGTCAAGGCTCACTCCTCCAGAAGTTGGCCTTCAGGACGCTGCATGATGTCCACTCCGTTTACTTTTTCAGGTTCTATACCTGCATTTTGCGCCACGCCTGGCTCCTTTTCTCTTGCCTTAGCTGTGCTCTTCCACACTAGGCAGGGATTTGCAAATCTGTCGACGTGGGCATTCTCGTTCCCATAGCGTTTTGACACAGCTCGAGTTCCTGAAGGGGAACGTCTCTAGGTTACACATGTAACTATGGTTCCACGAGGGAACGAGACGCTGCGTCTCATTGCCATACTTCCAGCATCCCTGCGAGCATTTCCTTCATTCTACCAGAAGTTGCCGCTGTATCCACCGCATGTGCTTTTAAGCTCCCTGGTCTCTACGTCACCCCGCCCGTGACGTCTCGCCCATCCATTGGACTGATTACACACGTGATTCACAGCGTGGTCACGCTGAAGGCATTCCCATAGCGTTTTGACGCAGCGTCTCGTTCCCTTGGGGAACCATGGTTACATGCATAACCTAGAGACGTTCTCCCATATAGTGATCATGGCTCTGCACTCGCTCAGATATTACGTGCGCGCCCTCAACTTTGTTCTGTGTACGCATGAATAAGTGTTTATTGTAACAGGTATTTATTAAATAATTGTATTTATTGAAGCCCATCCCTCATAGAAAGAATTTGTGTATTATTTGATTGGTAAATTGCAGTCTGTGTGTTTCACTTCGCAAGATAAATTTTGTGTAGTGAATAATCAAGTGCACAATCGAACGGAGTAGGCCTACTGTAGAAAAAAACTAAAACCCATGTATTAATAATTACTGATGAGAATGTTAAAATATTTTAAGCATTTGTTGCTATATGTAGGCTATGATATTTTAGCCCAGTTATCATTTACTTGTGGAAACAACGGTGAAAATGTGCGCCTATGAAAGGGGTCATATGATGCGTTTTCCTTTTTCTTTAGTGTTAGCTGTCTATGCATGTCTGAGATCTGCAAAGTTACACAGCTCAAAGTCTCCCACAAAAGGTTTTTTTTCTATCTAAAAGAGAAGGCTGATCGAGGCCTGGTGAAAATTCTTCAATCGGATTCTCCCTTACATATCTAGGCCTATGCCACTATGTGGAAAAATTTGCATAATGCTGCAATGAAAGAAGGTGTGGTTTCAGGTATCACAGTAGTGTTGTTGCCATTGCCATGTCGTGGAGACATTGTGTGTTTCTTTGTGAAAGCAAAAGCACTTGGCCTTCCGAAAGTGGACGCAATTAGGAATCAGTGATGAAGATTTATTTATAACACTGTTCCAGCCTCATGTGCAGCTTAACTGCAGCTTGTCTACTTGCTTACACACACGTATCATCCACTTTCCACTTTTTTGAACATTAAAGAATGCTAACATATTCTGTTACACCCAATAGCCTACACAAAATAATGATCTTTGAAAATGGCATCACATGACTCCTTTTTGCACTTACCTGTTGTGTCTGGCCTTGCTTTGTGACAAATATAGTGCTGTTGAAACATTTTTTTAATATCATTTAATAATTTCTATTTAATGTAAATATTTTTTTTGCTTACACCTTTTTATTATGACCCATCATACCCATTAACCAGGCCAATTATGGCCTGGTTAAATTCTAATTTAAAGAATAATTAACCAAAAAGTGAAAATTTGCTTGATATTTACTCTCAGGCCATCCATAATGTAGATGAGTTTGTCTTTAGCATTACATCACTAACTCCCAAATTGTGAATTTGTTTACATTGAGATTTTATTTTCAAACTGCAATTGGCATAACACATTTTACTTGGCAAATAAAGTGTTAAATGTAGTTAATTCTGGATTATTCCTAAATTGTTTTCTCTAGTAGATGGCAAGAAATTTGATGTTATACTGCAAGCCTATAAGCAGGATAAGAACACACTAAGGTCCATGATCTACCTAAACAGATCACATCTATACTGAAAGAGAGATTTTCCAGAAGAGCAAGAAAAGATGAAAGATGTACATGAAAGAATCCTTCACTCTCTTTACTGAATTCCGTCTCTGAGCTTGTGGGTGGTTCTTACACTTCCCACATCTTTTTTCACAAGTGTGCTTAACTGTTTAGAAGCAGATCTCTTAGAAGTGGTGAACGCCTCACTTCTTTCTGGGATGTTTCCAAAATCCCTGAAAACTGCAGTTGTAAAGCCCCTTCTGAAAAAGAGCAATCTTGATAGCATCATATTGAGCAACTATAGACCAATATCAAATCTTCCTTTTATAGGCAAGATTATTGAAAAGGTAGTAATAATATCAGGAAGGCGATTAGCACATCCCCAAGTTATGCAGAGGTTAGACAGATTCGACCACAATAACAAAAAGAAGATACTATGTCTGCTTTTGAAGAAATTGATAGCAAAATTTTGGAAGAAATAGTACAGCACCTTAAATCGTCAACCTGCTATCTTGACACACTTCCCACATATTTTTTCAAAAGGGTGCTTAACTGTTTGGAAGCAGATCTCTTAGAAGTGGTGAACGCCTCATTTCTTTATGGGACTTTTCCAAACTCCCTGAAAACTGCAGTTGTTAAACCCCTTCTGAAAAAGAGCAATCTTGATAACACCATACTGAGCAACTATAGACCAATATCAAATCTTCCTTTTATAGGCAAGATTATTGAAAAGGTAGTTTTTAGACAGCTGAACAACTACTTAAACTCATATGGATACCTGGACAATTTTCAAACTAGTTTCCGACCGCATCACAGAGCACGGAGACAGCACTCATTAAGATAATAAATGATATTCGCTTTAATTCTGATTCTGGCAAAATATCAGTGCTGGTACTACTAGATGGTAGTGATGCGTTTGACACTGTAGCTCATAACATACTTCTAGGGAGACTAGAAAACTGGGTCGGGCTTTCTGGGATGGTAATCAAATGGTTCGAGATATGTACCAGTTCAGTCATTTCATTCACGAACGACATGTATCAGTTCGGTCATCTCGTTCACGAACGAGATGATCTCTTGATCTCGTTCAGACTCAAAAGAAACTTGTTCAGTGAAGGGCGTATTCGTTCACTACATTCAACAAATCACATGCTCCGTCACATCTCATACTCGAAGGGTATCGGCTCAAGGTTTAGTCATTCTTTGACAGCAGGGCTGGATTGGTAATCGGGCATACCGGTTATTTTCCCGGTGGGCCGACAGAAGTTTTTTTTTTGCCGATGACCATCACGCACGGACAGCGAGCAGCCAGTGGCCCATTGGTTTGTCTCCTGTATTGACATCGTAAACATCCAATCACAATGCGCTATAGACGGAGGATGAAGTATTTTGCTCCGACTATATAAAGATCGCGTCACCCCAACTTCTTCCTCGTCGGCTTTTCCCACGTTTTCACAGGAGATTTATCAAGAACAGGCTTGCTCTGCGGTGAGTGATGCGGGTCAAAGAGCAAGGCAGGAGGAGAAGAAGAAGAGAGTATTTGAATAGTTAAAGTGCTTGATAGGGACTCGCAACGGCGGCAGGACTGCCAGAATTCTGACAAGAACCAGAAAATCTGAGCATATCACACCGGTCCTCAGGTCTTTACACTGGCTTCCAGTTACATTTAGGATTGATTTTGAAGTACTTTTACTCGTTTATAAATCACTCAATGGCATAGGACCTAAATACATTGCAGATATGCTCACTGAATATAAACCTAACAGACCACTCAGATCATTAGGATCAAGTCAGTTAGAAATACCAAGGGTTCACACAAAACAAGGGGAGTACGCTTTTAGCTATTATGCTGCCCACAGTTGGAATCAGCTTCCAGAAGAGATCAGATGTGCTAAAACATTAGCCACATTTAAATGCAGACTCAAAACTCATCTGTTTAGCTGTGCATTTATTGAATGAGCACTGTGCTACGTCTGAACTGATTGCACTGTATTTTAATCATTTTCTATTTTTAACTTTTAAATTCATTTAAAATCAATTTCTAAATCATTTTAAAAGTTTTTAAGTTCCCTGTTTTATTGTTGTGATTTTTTATGATTATTTTACTTCCTTTTATGTAAAGCACTTTGAATTGCCATTGTGTATGAAATGTGCTATATAAATAAACTTGCCTTGCCTTATAAATATTATAGTCTGCCTTACTCTCTCTTTACAGATAATAAATATATTTAGGAACAACATATTTATATAAAAATAATTCGTCTTCTAAATAAAAACTGAGAATGGACAGAAAGGTAACCATGCTTCTCGCTTAACTATGTTAAACCGAAGTGTCATTTGAGTCTGGTAAGTGTTTGTTAAAGTGAAGATAATATGAATCATATGGGCTTACTTAGTAGGCCTACATGTTGCATCATCTCTGAAATATTAAAATAAGCATTTGTTTGTATATTTGCATGTAAATAGGCTAATTGGGACTTGTCACAGCACATATATTGTTGCTCTTTTGTTGGTTTGATCGCTTCTGTTGTCCTCATTTGTAAGTCGCTTTTGATAAAAGCGTCTGCAAAATGAATGTAATAAACACTTTTTTTCTTTGTCTTTGACAAAATAGAGGAAAATAAAATATAAGCTTTTATTATTATTATTATTATTATTATTATTATTATTATTATTATATTGTGGTGGTGTTTCCCTCCATAAATAAAAATAGCTTAATGATAAAGAAGTTGATTTCTATGTCCTGACTTTAGTGACATTAGACAATTCTGAACTAATCTTTGTGGTGAAAAGATGCAAAAGAATCATTGTTTGACTGGAAGATTTCCATTCCACTGCATTGCCATATTTCTCTAAGAATATGCTTGAATTATTATAATTATGTTTAAATGTATAATGAAAATGAAAATCTTTTGAAAATTAAATGTGATATGAAAGACCACTGGGTCATTAATTGATTTTAACAGTATAGAGAAATACTAAAAATAAGATAAATGACTGAAAGCATTAAGATATTTTCAGTAATATATTCAAAATATGTTAATATTCTCATGGTATGCCTATGGTGAGGAGCGAGGAACAAGGAGCGAGGAACAAGAAGAACACAGGAGAATCAGGATTAACAGTCTTTATTGACATCACAGGAATCACACGTAGGACACGGGGATCGACGTTCAAAACCAGACCGAGAACTCAAAACAGGAAACACCGTAAATACACAAGACATGATGAGGGGAAGACGAGAAGTCGTGGCCTAATGGTTAGAGAGTCGGACTCATAACCCAAAGGTTGTGGGTTCGAGTCTCGTACCGGCAGGGATTGTAGGTGGGGGGAGTGAATGTACAGCGCTCTCTCCCACCTTCAATACCACGACTGAGGTGACCTTGAGCAAGGCACCGAACCCCCAACTGCTCCCCGGGCGCCGCAGCATAAATGGCTGCCCACTGCTCCGGGTGTGTGTTCACGGTTTGTGTGTGTTCACTGCTGTGTGTGTGCACTTTGGATGGGTAAATGCAGAGCACTAATTCCGAGTATGGGTCACCATACTTGGCCACATGTCACGTCACTTAAAAAAGAAACACCTGGGATCAATAAATATAATAGGAACAGGAAACTGGAAGGACCAAACATGGGCATGGACATAACCTGGAGCACGTGGGGGAGCAAAACACACACGAAACACGTAACATTGACTGATATTACTCCCCCCTCCTGGAAGGCACGTCCCACGCCGTAACAACATGTGGGGGGTGCAAGACTGGGACAAGACTGGGACACGGAGAATACCTCCAGGGCGGATCAGGCAGTCCAGGGTGCCATGGCAGCACGGGACTGGAACCCTCTCTGGGCTAAACTCGGGGACTGGAACCCTCTCTGGGCTAAACTCGGGGACTGGAGCCTTCACTTGGGCTAAACTCGGGGCCTGGAACCCTCTCTGGGCTAAACTCGGGAACTGGAGCCCTTCGTGGGCTAAATTCGGGAGCAGGAGCCCTCCGTGGGCTAAACTCGGGAACAGGAGCCCTCCGTGGGCTGGATTCAGGGACTGGGAAGCACTTACGAGGAGCTAGCACTGGAGCAGCAGCCCTCACTGGGCTAAACTCGGGGACAGGAGCCCTCCGTGGGCTAAACTCGGGAACAGGAGCCCTCCGTGGGCTGGATTCAGGGACTGGGAAGCACTTACGAGGAGCTAGCACTGGAGCAGCAGGCACAGCAAGACGCTTTCGAGGAGCTGGCACTGGAGTGAACTCAGGCACTGGAGCCGACACTGGAGCGAGCTCTGGGGCTGGAGCCGACTGCCTTCTCCTTAGATTCCCCTCTAGGTTCAGGGTGAAAGGCGTGGTCGGTGGGCTTGAGTGAGCCACGGCTGGCGGGCTTGACTTCGGAGCGGCCGGTGTGCTGGAGAGAGCCGCGGCCGGCGGGCTTGTCTAAGGAACGGCCGGCGGGAGGGAGAGAGCCGCGGCCAGCGGGCTTGACGGCGAGCTGGTTCTGGCTCGGGCCCGGACACTCCCCAGACACCGGTAGATCGCTTCCCTCCAGCATAGTCCCTTGGTGTCTGGGAGGTCCATGGGGCGATGGTAGTTGGCCCCGAGGCAGAACAGAGAATTGATGGTGGCGTCATCCAATGCCGGCGAGCCCGCAGTATTCCCAGGCATACTCGAAGAAGGGGAGATCTCTGCGGGCTAAGGCGGAGAAACGAGCGGCGATTTCCATGATCGCGGGGAGAAACAAACAGGAAACAAAAAGACTTTTCAAAACTAAAACAAAACGGGGCGTCGCTTACTTTTCTGTATCGGTCCGGTTTTCTGTCACGGTGTTCCTATGGTGAGGAGCGAGGAGCGAGGAACAAGGAACAAGGAGCAATGAAGGAGGAGAACGCAGGAGAATCAGGATTAACAGTCTTTATTGACATCACAGGAATCACACGTAGGACACGGGGATCGACGTTCAAAACCAGACCAAGAACTCAAAACAGGAAACTTAAATACACAAGACATGACGAGGGGACGAGAAACACCTGGGATCAATAAATATAATAGGAACAGGAAGGACCAAATATGGGAATGGACATAACCTGGAGCACGTGGGGGAGCAAAAGACAGACGAAACATGGAACAGAGTCGGACAAATATATTATATATTAATATATTAAATCAGAAGATGACAAGTGTATACCCCCTCTCCCCTATTTTGCAAACTAAATTGGACCCACTATTCAGTTATCGAGTAAGATCACACTAACACCTATTAACTATAGGTACATCCCAACCTTTTTTTTTTTTAGTTCACCTGTGTTCAGCTGATTGTGACTGTATATAATAAGCATAACTGAACTTGTCAGGTCTCACAACTGAAGCAGCAGATCTGATCCTGCTGTTATAAACCACAAAATTTATTTGAATGCAGCATGCCTGTCAACGATGGTAACATGACACAGCAGGGTTTTGATATCAGTATTCGTAACCTTCATGGCATCACACTATATCGCCATCTGCAGATGGGAAGTCTTTCCACACAGACAAACAGTTCAGATTATTGTGCAATGAGTATGCTATACCTTAACACTGCAAAGGTGGCACAGAGGATATTGTTGCAGGGGCCACAAATGCATTTACACAATATTTATATTTGCTGACATTTTTTTTTTAATATGAAGTCATAACTATGAAAACATGAACTAATGAACGAAAATAGATCCTCTTTTATAGATCCTCTGAAATTGAGTCAAAAAGTCCATAAGACTGGATCTAGCTAACTACTATTAGTGCAAATAACAGTCATTCGTCATTTAGCATAAGCAGAGATTCACTTGTGTTTTGTGACAAAGGTTGGGTCTGATGATCTGTGGATCATCGTGTGGCAGCATAAACTACATTTGACTCCACCTCCTTCAATCTTCTTACTGGTCTTCTGCTCTTCTTCTTGTCTAAACTTAGAGCTGAATAGTTAAAGTCTGCATCTTCCTCCTGGCAATATAAAAATTGCAAACATACTATGGATGTGCTCTGCTCAGCCATTTAAAAAAAATAAAAAATATTGATATGGGCCTGTCCTTTAACATTTATAAACCTCAGCACAAATCAAAATAACCTGTAAGCTAAACAAAATTTTGATATGAGATACCTGCTGCAACTGTTTGTTCATCTCTTTATTGTTTTCACAGTGCTGGGCATCTAAACAAAACAAGACATTCATCATTAATATTTGCTGTCCTAACTCAGTAATTATCATTCATGGAGATTATTATTATTAACACCAGAATTACAGAAACATAAAATAAAAAGTTAATCTAATAGTTAAAGGTTTTTGCAAGTGTATTTACTGTTCTGTGTGTGCTAGTGGATTGTTTACATGCCTTCTTTCTGCTTGTTTCTTTCCTTCAACCTGATTAAGCTAAAAAAGTAGGAATCAAAACCAAAGCCGCTCAAGATCAGTGTCAGTGTATAATAGATGTGACAGGATCGCAACGTTTCTTCAGTTGCCCCTGTTAAAACCATTCAAATAATTAAGTAAAAAAAGAGAAACACAAAAAGAACAGCTTTATTACTGTAAAAAAACAAAAATCTATGAAGGAGGAAAAACTTAGTCCCTCTTTTAAAATGCATGACACATACCACAATCTGTATTTGCTGTATCCCATGTGGACTGATTAGTCTCTTTGAAGATAAAAAAGGATACAAATAGTAATTTGTAGTAAGTGAATAGAAAAATACTGAATTTAAATAACATGGGAATAAATAAATGTTACCAACAGTTCAAATGAAAACTCGATTATTACCATTTACTACCACTAACTGTGTTTGTTGTGAAACATCATGTGGTTTGTCAAAAAACTTCCAGAGTCAGAGATTTCCACATTTAAAATCTTCAAGGAAGACAATGTTTTGTTCACTGACATCTCTACATGATTCTTCTTAAAGCCATTAAAATATATGGAGTCTGCTGGTTTTTCACCCACATGTTGAGTAACAATACAAAGTGGAAGAGAATCGTTTGTTAGCTTGAACCAGGCTATATTAGGGTGGAAATTTAGCTTGGTAACTGATCATGCCCCGCTCAAATGGATGTCTCAAAACAAAGGGAAAAATGCCCGAATCACTCGTTGGTTTCTTCAGTTACAGGACTTCCAATTTAAGGTGGAACACAGGGCTGGAAATTCTCATGCGAATGCAGATGCAATGTCCAGAAGACATGACTGCTGTGGGACGGGCGCTTCAAGCGGGAGCCTGGAGCTGGAAAGGGGGTATGTGGCGGCCAGAAAGAGGTATGGTCCCCCACAAAGCAGACGGAACACCTTCAGCACCATGGAGAGCCCCATCAGAGGAATGTTTAATTAACATTTTAAATTGTGACAAATTAATATTAACATGTACATATATTCAAGTGACCTCGATTAATATGAAAATCATTAGGCACGTGCCAAATGCCATTTAAAATAGTTGGAGTGTAGTAAGAAACTTTTTTTTCTGATGTTGGTAGAAGCAGCAGCATGACACTTTATACACTTGTGGTTTTGGACTATATTACCATTTACTACCACTAACTGTGTTTGTTGTGAAACATCATGTGGTTTGTCAAAAAACTTCCAGAGTCAGAGATTTCCACATTTACAATCTTCAAGGAAGACAATGTTTTGTTCACTGACATCTCTACATGATTCTTCTTAAAGCCATTAAAATATATGGAGTCTGCTGGTTTTTCACCCACATGTTGAGTAACAATACAAAGTGGAAGAGAATCGTTTGTTAGCTTGAACCAGGCTATATAACTGGGATCTTTCAAGATGTTTGAACACAGAAGAGAGACAGTAGTTCCCCTCTTCACCATTTTAATGAAAGTTAAAGATGCTCGTTTTACAAAGATGACACCTGAAACCAAGGAAAAATGTCAAGAAAAAAGTGAAAGACATCGATTCAAATTCAAATGGAAGCTGCATTTTGCACTTACATTGCATCTAATCATTGCATTGCACCATGTCTGAAATAACTGTGCATAGCACAATGTTACAAAGTAATTTCTATGATATATTTCACCACATCTTCTGTGAAACTCAAAAGAACATATTATGAAGACTGTTGGTGTCCAAACAACACTGGAGGTCTTTGAAAAATGTACGGAAAAAAAAAAAAATCACAGAATCATAGAATTCATTTTTGAATGAACTATCCCATTTAAACTGTGAAGAGACTAAATGAATGTAAATGTATAATCATACGTTAAAAATTAGATGACAAAGCAATGGCAAACTATATGATATAAACAGATTTTATAGAACATTTATTATATTATATTGTATATACTGTGGTACAATAAAATATATAGCTATACATTGTTATATGTTACTGTATATTTATTCAATTTATGGCAAATGTTGTCATTCTGTAATTGTTCCAAATTCTATAGCAAACATCATAAAGGTATATTTACCTATTAAAAACAGCATCAGAGGATGTGTTGCAGACAAATTAATGTTTACGTTCCAGTCAAATCATCTCAACTGAGAAGAATCAAATTCAGCTTTATTTATTTGAAGAGGGTGTGGCTTTTACACTGGGCATGCGCCCATCTGTGTTAAAGCAGACTATAATGTGTACTGGATAGAACAGTACAGAGGGTTGTCTAAAATTGATATTGCAATGTTATAAAACAATATTAATAAAAATGCTAATAAACTTCTCATAGGTTTGAATTCTCTATTTGTCTTTTTTTATCATATATTCTCTAGTTTTTTTTATTTAATTTATTTATTTATTTTTGCAGAGAGAGAAAACAAATGCCACCACAGCACTTCTGATCTCTGTAGGTCTGTAGACCTAGTTGTACATTATTTATTGTCTGCTAAAATCAGTCCTAAACCACTCAATTTATAATAATTTACATGTAAACAAACAAACCAGTTAATTGTTATTCAGTGTATTTTAAGATATCACATTAAATCCAAATGTACAAGCTTAATGGCAGACTCAGATGCCTCGCTTACATTGCCAAATCTTGTGAAAGTCCTACAACATTCACAAAACTAACGGTCAAGATCAGCCGACAGGTGGAGACATTTCTGTCATAGTATCATGATTCATTTTTATGAGCATGTTTGAAATGTTGTAGGCCATCAGAGCTGGTTAGCAGGTAGGTAGGTCTACATTAACAGCAAATTGTCAAAATGATAAAGAAGGTTTTTTTTTAAATGATGTTTATACAATGTTTCTTCAATATAAATTCTGAAATCCACAACGAGGAGTACAATAGCTGTAGTTAAAATATGTATGTTGGCTAGCTAAATAACAAAATTGTGCACAGTAAGTGAAGTCTGTGAATACATCATTATTTAGAGAATCATTAAATAAGTTGTGTGTAGCTTATTAACCTAATTTAATTTTTTTTTTAGAAATATGTAAGCATAGCGATTGTAGACCAACCACACCACAAACCACATGGCCGTGTCTGAGCAAAAGCAGCCTCTCATCAAATAAAGTGTCGGATTGGAAACAAAGAATCATTTCCTGTAGGGAGTGACAGGAAGTAACAGTTCAGTGAAGAACAAGCCCCAATGAGGTGAATTTCAGCAGACCAACACACACTTACTGAGCTTTAGTTCAGTTTTAGATTAGCAATAGTTGTTTCATTTTATTATTTACCACTACATTAGCAATAACTGTTATACTGTATACAAATCTACACCACTAAAATTATGATTGATTCTTTTATAGTCTCACAGGTGTATAGAAAATTAAAAGGCTGCAAATAAATTATTTTTTATTCTCAATTCAGAATTCGTTGGTCTTTAGCTTCAGTGTTTTATGCTCAAGTGTATAATTGAGCAGAAATACAAGATGTTGGTTAAGGTGTGTGTCTGTTGTTTCCACTCACAATACTGAGATGTAAATTATGACTTCATAACATGAAAACCATATAAACAGTGTTTTGTGACATTTATTTCCAAACGTTTTTGTGACAAAACACACACAAAAAAATCAAGTTGTACAATCCCACCTGATTTTATAAAAAATACAAAAAATTACCATGTCTAAATTCATTTAACAGCACTCTTTTTAATATTTAAGTTGAAAACTGTATGTTTTCAGGAAAGTAAATGTTTATAAGGAAAAGTATATATCTATAATTGTAGT
>NW_015537933.1:19919-37585 GCF_001515605.1 Sinocyclocheilus anshuiensis | reverse complement strand
TTGCACATCTGCAGCTAAAACTTTCCATTGAACGATTTATTAAAGTGTGAGATTGGCTGACTAAACTACAACTTGAGTGATGTTTGACCTCATGTTTTAGGCTGATGGCATTAAATTAAAGGCCTACAGTGTAGTGTGACAATTTCACACTCTCACAAATACTATTGTATATTTAAAAAAGACTGATCATTTACAAATCAGGACATAATTTATTACTCTAATCAAAGGCAGGTGGAGGTGTTCTGCTGCAACACACCTCATCATAAGAAGCACCATTCAGCACCACGGACAGAGACACATTGCATTTGTTACATTTCACATTTTATACTTTCATTTGTAAAGGAATAGTTCACCCAAAAAATAAAATTTGCACCACAGTGTACCACAATGTCTTTAAATGCTATAATATTCAAATGCCAATTTGCATTTTTACCCAGCAGATTTGGTTAATTTACACATTGTGTCCTGCAATGCACATTAAATCCTCTTAATTAGTAAACAATTCGTAATCAGTTTTTTTATTAATCTTAGTATTGTTATGTACCACATGGGGAATTTTCCCTTTACTTAGATGATTGGTTTATTTTCAAAAAGCACATGGCTATGATGTCAAACTGATACCTTTATCTTGTTTGCCATACTTATTTGACTCAGTTGCACATGCAAGATTAATCGTTTAATGTTTTTTAAACCTCAAAAGCACCTACATGTAAAATGTGACCATGGACCACAAAACCAGTCTTATGTGTCAATTTTTTCAAAATTGAGATTTATACATCACATGAAAGCCGGATAAATAAGCTTTCCATTGGTGTATGGTTTGTTATGATAGGACAATATTTGGCCAAGATACAACTATTAAAATCTATGACTATGAAAATCTGGAATCTGAAGGTGCAAAAAAAAAAATCTAAATATCGAGAAAATCGCCTTTAAAGCTCTCCAAATTAAGTTCTTAGCAATGCATATTACTACACAAAAATTAAGTTTTGATATATTTACAGTAGGAAATTTACAAAATATCTTCATGGAACATGATCTTTATTTAATATCCTAATTATTTTTGGCATAAAAGAAAAATCAATAATTTTGACCCATACAATGTATTTTTGACTATTGCTACAAACATACCCCAGCGACTTAAGACTGGTTTTGTGCCCCAGGGTCGCAAATCATTAGCCCCTAGAACAGCTCAGTTAGTCATATATCTGATAATTATGAGACAGATTATCTTATCTGTTTGTAAAATGTTAGTTTTATCACAAACTGCAAGCTTTTGCACAAGAAATGCATAAGCAGAGGATGTGACAGAAACTGGCGCTCCAGCCAGAAGACAGATTGTTAGCAGCATCACTTCCTGTAGAGGAGTGACAGAGAGAAGCAGCTCAGTACAGAGAAAGAAGTGCTGATGTGAACTTCAGCGGACCAGTTATAACATTCACCTGAGTTAACTGTATAAAATAGTTGATATAATCATATTTTAATGCAGTCAGCATTGATATACTTGACTTTTAAAGACAGTACTTTTAATACAGTACATCACAAGTTGAGTAAATGTAAAAATGTAAGGCAGCACAAACATTTAAAAAAAATTTTTTTTAAATTGCATAAAAAAATTCTAAAAGAAACAATCCCTTAAAAGAGTTTCTAAAAGAAAAAGTGTATTAACAGTTATTTTTGATTAGTTAAATATTTGTTGCAATTATTATTGAAATAAAGGTAAAAGGATGAAAGAGATCATGAGATGTTTGTTTGCACTTGTGTGTGTACCTTTGTGCATGCATTGCTTGCTCACATTGTGGTTTGCTAATTTTCCAACCACAGGACTGACCTCTTGCTTCTGTTTTGAAGCCCCTTTCTGTATCAAAACCACAAACACATCCTTCTCAACAGACAAACATTTCTATGTAATTAAAATAAAAGAAAATTACCCAGACTGGTGAAGTGTGTATATATATATATATATATATATATATGTATGTTTTTTTCCCCTAACATGTAGATTTGCATGTTTATGAATGAAATTCTGTTGAGTTACAGTTTATCTGTCCTTATCTGATCTACTATATGCATGTGTGCAGTATAAATGCATCCCATAGAATTTGAGACATTTAGAACATAAAACTTTATAAGAATTGTTTGAGAATTTTTTTGTAATGATATTGTGGATTCTGGACATGCAACAATGCAATGTGTGCAATGAGCATTAGCAGTATAGAGTTTAGATTTTAAAGTAAAGATTTTTGTTTTTATAACATAAAAAGAGATACGAATAAAATGTTTTTGAGACATACAATTAAATGGTCATATATTATTGTTATTATTATTGAGTGTTTATTACAGACCACTGTTATTTGTACAACTGCAGACTTTCAAATGCTGACCTTTTATAGACCACAAAAAAAGAGGGCTCTCTGTATTACAGTCCTATGGTAGAACATCGCCTCATCATTTCTCACGTTGTACTGAGTGGCTTCTTCCTGTCTCAGTTTCTGCAGGAAATGATGCTCTTCTTTGCTCGTTTCTGACTGGAGTCCCACCGTTGCAATGTCACACTTCTGTGGTTGAGAACAGACCTCTCAATCAAAAATATTCTAACTTCAAAGGTGAGATTATCACAAAAAATAAAATATGTATTGCAGTGAGCTACAGTATTAGGAAACTGCAATAGCTTAGATATTTTCCTATGTTACAGACCAAGGGTAAAATAAAACGTAGGTGTAAATTTCTGTCTATAACGGTCTGTGAGTTTAATCGTTCTCACATTCAGATATGATTTTTAACACTGTGCATATGATCTGACAAAGTTCATAATGGATTAATGCACAATGTGTTGCAGTGTTGTGGAGTTATCAAAAAGGAATATAGGGAAAATATTATCACATACTTCCCCCTACTGGTACTTCTTGTCACTTGCTGTCAATATTCTCACCTACAGCATACCTTGCAGGACAAAAAGGCTTTTTCATTTCATGAGCATAATTTTTCTTGATTTCCCCCCCACCCCCCTATTTTGTATACTGTATTATATGCTGTAATAAAAAACTGCATTATAGCTTTGTAATTCTGAAATCATTATTTTGCAGACTATTTTGCAGAAATTGACTATAACCAGCATTTGTTATCTTAAAGATAAATAAATAAATAAATAATAAAGATAAATAAAAAATAAATAAATAAGAAATTTAACATTGCTAAATTAACCTAAATACAATAATTTATAACAACAAAACTACATTTTATGTATTAAATCAGGTAGAAAAAGCTTTTATTTAGGAAACAGTTAATTTAGATGTTACCATTTTCAAGTTACCATTTTTTTCAGTGTAGTAAATATAACAGTTAATATATATATACAGTATATATAAGTAAAAGTATAAAAGTGAAATGGGAGCTTGAGTGCTACTATATGACTATCATTTATGAGTGAGGTTTTATTCAAAAGAATGCCTTGATGGTTTCTGTCTTGCTTTGCATGCATTTTGGTAAACAAAAGCTTTAATGAGGTGTGTCACTGAAACTTTACTGTGGTTTCACTTGACTTTGCACTTTGGTTCATTTACAATTATAGCCAAATTTAAAACTAACTTAAAAATGAAAATGAACAGTTAGAATTTATTTTAAAATAAAAGCTGCAATTGTAAGTGAAATAAACAAACAGTCTAGAGGTGGTGACTTCTTAAGTATTAAGTATAAACAAGCTTTCTGTGCGGCCAGCTGAGGTCAACTTCAGGTCATTTGCTGCAATAATAGCAGTAATATGTTGTTTGATTTTCTGCAGCAAATGTATGTGGCATTCGGGCATTCAGGTTTTTTGCAGTTTGCATCATTTGCATAAATTTGTTAATCATAGTTTGAGTCGTTCCAACCCACTACAATGACCTCTGTTTCAAAACCACACAAATAGTATTGTTAGCAAAACATTTTCCATTACCAAAAGCAACTGACTGTATCAGTAATGATTAGAAAAAGAAAAATAGAAATAAATTTTAACAACTGTCGGTACATGTAACTTTTGTGTGTGTGTGTGTATTTTGTAAATTCATTGCCATTTTACTTCCATTGTCTTTATTCCACTATTTGTTTGGGGAACAAAACATATGATCAACCATTTTGTTTGATGCTTTATGTTTGCAGAGATGTGCTGCTACATGCAGTTTCACTTTTGTTCTATGATCTCAGGCCACAAAGCTCAACCTGCAAGAGTGAAAATAAACCAAACCTCAGAAAAGCCCCATCAGAGCGTACATTTATGTAGTCAAACATTTCCTGAGAAACTGTTCACACTGTATTTTTAATATAGAAGTAAATTATTCCCATAATAAAGTTCACACTACACCAATATCCCAGGGGTTGTTTTCATGACAGATGAAATGTACAATAAAGAAATAAATGGATCTCATATAGATCCTTGAAGCTAACATGTTATTTTTCAACCATTAATAAAATAATTTATGATCAATAATTTAAAACACAAGAATCTAATTTACAGTAAATACTTATCATGTATGCATTCGGCACCATGGACAAGGACTTGCATCCTTATACTGTACCACGTTGTCACTGCTTTATATACAATCTTTAAATTCAAATTCTGAAAATTTATTTTTGTGGCTAATATGGCATATTTGATATGAATAATTTGGCCTTCTCTATTGAAATAAATTAAATTATGTGGCAACAGCAAAGTTGGACTTGGTGCATAAGTGTATATTTTTGGCGCACGAAGTGTATCATTTTTTTCAAGATAACCTAATACTTATCTGATATGCACTAATTAATTAATATGTAATTTAAAAATGCAATTAAACATAAAATATATATTTTTAAATTCTTCACATTAGGTAATTGGCATAGTTTGGTGGCAATGTTTAAAAGTCTGAACACAAAACATACAAAATTAAATACAATTCTAAACATAAATATTGAAATAATATATAGTTAGTTTGACATTCATTATGACTAAATGTTGTCCTTAATATGTCTGTAAACCAACATTCAGAGCAAACCCACACCTGTGCACTTTATGCGTAAGTCAGATTTATTACTTAACCTGAGATAAGTAAGTATTTACTAAATATTTTAAATGTAAAAAATTGTGTTTGTGTTAAACAATCCTATTTTATGTCTCTCTGTTTTAGGTGACAAAATGGCTGGTAATATTTCTATAATATCTGCATGTGCAAACTGTCTCTCAAGTTTCTGTAATATACACATACATACTGACTTTAATATTACAGTTGCAATTTCCATAAACTGCAATGCTTGTTGAATGCAAATTTATTGGTGTGGAATTATTTAATTATTTATGTGTAAAATATTACGAGAACTGAACAAATTTAAATGTCTATCTTGAATGCAATGGAAGTCGCTTTGGATAAAAGCATCTGGAATCATTTATTATAATAATAATAATAATAATTATTATTATTATTATTATTATTTAGAATAATCGCACCATTTTGAAGTAACTTACTTATGGAAATCAATATTCCATCCAGGAAATAGAATATTGTATATTTTTACTGATATCATAATTAGTAATTTGCTAAATATCTGACTGATAACTTCTTCTTTTGCACCAAGTGATAATGTATAGAACCATTGCATTTTTATATACTGTATATATACATTTATTTTCATTTATTCAATCAAGATTATTTATTTCCATGTGGTGTTTGTCTGCAATATTGTGATTTTGCTCTTCAGTGGAATTATGAACATAATTCTATGTGAAAGACTGAGGAGAAAAAAATGTGAACTGTGCGCTGGTAATGTACATTTTCATTCTGTTTTAAAATTGTTTCCTGAAATGCTGAATAAAACCAATATTGTAATGTGATGAAGACATTCAACAGATGCTACACTTTACAAAGGATTTAATAATGATTACATTATTTATTTATTTAGTTTTATTTATTGACTGATTTATTAGAGGGAGAGAGAGAGAGAGAGAGAGAGAGAGAGAGAGAGAGAGAGAGAGAGAGAGTTCACCTTTGTATCCTTTGTATTTTCTGTAGGCTAACTAAACATTCAAAAAGTAGTTGTAACTTTACAATATAATATTAATAATAATAATAATACACATTACGTTATTATTATTATCATTGAGAGAGAGAGAGAGAGAGAGAGAGAGAGTTCAAATATTATTTTTGATCTATATAGTCTTGTTACCATCATTTTATTTTATCCATTTCATTTTGATTCTTGTAGCATGTCGGATGAGGCTTCATCTGGCTGTCCCTCCTCAACCAAACTCAGCATCTGATGTCAGTAGTAATAGTATATTTCATAAGATCTAATTTGTTTAATTTAAAATTTGGTACTCAGGTTAAATCTTCATGCATTGTTAGAGAAAACACATATTCGTTTTTTCCCCGTCACAGGATCAAGAGAGTATGGATCTTAACTACACAATGCTACAGCTCCCCGAAGACAACACACAAACATGGAGCTCAGAGAATGAGCAGAGAGAGAAGAACAGAAACATCACAGTCTATTCCAGCCTTAAATATCAAATATCAAACATCACTGAGGAAAACTAAGTCAGAATTCTCAGGTGACTACTAGAGCTGTGGACATAAATATATACATAACATAAATCACAAATATATTTATGATGTTAGTTGATATGTCCTCAAACACCAGACACATCTTAATATTATGAAGGGCTTACTTTATTAATGATATCTGGCCATGTACGATCACAACATGAAAAACAAACAGATTGATAAAATCAACCTTTCCGACGTAACCTTATCAACATTTTAATGTTAATAAAAATGGCATATTGATGCTGAATTACACATACTGTATACATGAAATGTGAGAACTTTAATGTCACTGTGCATATTAAACAAACATGAAAATTTGCTGAAAATACTCAAATACTCCAAGATGAAAATGAGTTTGTTTCTTCATTGCAACAGTGTATTTAGCAATTTAGCATTACACCATGGCATTTTCTCACTGATGGATTATCTGCAGCGAATGGGTGCCATCAGAATGAGAGTCCAAACAGCTGATAAAAACATAACAATACCAGAGATGACTTCTGTGCATCAGTTAACATCTTGTGAAGTGAAAGGCACCCATTCACTACAAAGGATCCATTGGTGAGCAAGTGATGTAATGATACATTTCTCCAAATCTGTTCTGATGAAGAAGCAAAGTCATCCACATCTTGGAAGGTTTGAGGAAAGTACATTTTCAGCATATCATCTAATAATAAATTGTGAAAGTCCTTATACAACAGTCAGTATATAAATTGTAACTAAATGTAATCTAAACAATTTATGTCTTAGAAAGCAGGAGTCAGATTTCCAGATTTCAGTGAACTAATATCAAAACAATCTATAGCAAATAACTCAAAAGTAAAAAGATTTGTATGACCACACATTCATTTTGTTAAGCAATGTATTTTTCCAAGAATGATTAGTATAGTCACGTTTGGTCTCCAGACCAAATCCATATGTATAGTCCAACCCAGAAAAATCAACTCAAAAATCAAACTCTGCCTTTGACCATAGCTTTAAAGGGGTTATTAACTGAGAAATCCAAATTCCCTTGATCTTTTGATATATAGGAGGTCATTGTGCTATAAAAACATTCTGTCAGTTTCAGCACTCAATGCTCACAGCGTTAGTCTAAAAACAACTTATATTGAAGCCAATTTACCAAAACAACAGAGTTTGGAATGTGCCAATTTATGACGTAACAGTGTGGCTAAACACCGCCTCCGCAGAAGAAGATCAACGCCTGCTTCTACATCACTGCTTGTTTAGCTCCCCCTCCCCCACCGATTCGCACACATAGTAGGTAAATGACAAGATCGGCAAACGCAGTTCTACGCAGAAACCAAACGATTATTTGATTAACTTTTTTTAATGAAATGCCAGACAACATCAGTAAGAACTTGATTCTTTGTTCACTTCATTTTACTGTGGATACATTTACAAACAATGCACAATTCAATGCAAGATTTTCAGAAAGACTGAAACTAAAAGACAATGCTGTGCCGACTACATTTTATCCGATGTAACACCACGTAAGTGTGAGTGATCACTATTGCTTTGTCTGTTATTACAGATCGTTTGATATGTACTGAGTATTTGTGCGTTTTTAACCTAAATCACAGCAGCATCCATCTAGGAAGGATGTAGACTGTCAAACATACACAACTGTTAGCCAATCATAGCAGTGGACATTTACTTCTGAGTCTACAATCCGCCACGCATATTTGAACAGAGCGTTCCGATGAGGGGGGTCGAAACAGGACAGAAAATAACTATTACTTCTAAATTATGTTTTTTGATGTAAAAATCTTGAAAACATTATAAGTGGACCTCAGAGAATCGTACAAAATGTAAAAAGGCAGTTCATTACCCCTTTAATTTCTGAACAGATAATCTACACAGTGAAACCTTTGTAGGAATTCAGTGATAATGTAATCACACCCCTCTAATGTTTTTGTAGATAAGAGACCAATAAAAAAAAAGTAAGACACTGGCCAATCAGACGATTACTCTCTTCAACTATTTGTGTAACAAATTATTAAAGAAATCATGTGCAAATTTGCTGAAACAGAAAAGCAGATAATCTATTCATGCAAAATTAAGAGTATAAACTCCAAATTGTGCATGACTAAGAGATCTTGCCATAGGCCTACTTCAAAATGTGGGCAAGTTATTGAGTTAGTATAAGTGTGGCCCCTCCGGTTCTATCCCCCTCATTCTTGCTCCGACCAGGATTCGAACCAGCATTTTGGCATGGGAGGTGGGTGCAATAACAAGACACTACAGACCGCAGCCTCTAACGTCAGTCGTCAACGCACCTCTTGAGATCAGGGGAGTGAGGTTTACCTGCCCAGCTCTTATCAGCTGGCCTCCGTTACAAAAGCATTCACAGGATGACCTGTGACTACTGTAAAATGAAACAGGATAATGGATAACTCACCCAAAAATAAACATTTTATCATCATTTAATCACCCTCATGTCATTCTAAAAGTGTATGACTTTCCTTCTGTGGAACACAAAAGAAGATATGTCTGAATATAAGTCAGTGGGGTTCAGTGTTGTTTGGATGCAAGTGACTTTCATTTTGTGGACAAAAAACAGTTGAAACTTTCTTCAAAATATCTTCTGTCCACAGAAGAAAGATCATGTATGTTTGAAATGACTTGAGGGTGAGTAAATAATGACGGTATTTGAATTTTTTTAAATGACGGTCATTTTTCAAATGACACTATATTTGGTTACTTTTATGTTCACCTTCAAACAATGTCTAGTTTTTTTTTAGATTGGCACTAAAGTTTTTTAATAGGCTTATTCTGATGTCTTACTCGCTTTGCTATATAATTTAATTCAAAAATCAAATCTTTGTGTAGAAATTTTAAGTTGACCAGTGACATTGTTTTTTGGAATTTGACCTCTGAAAACCACAACATGAAAATCACGACTACATTTGTGTTTAGGTAAACATACAGGAGAGGATACAGTTTACAGTACAGGTTTTCAAATAGGTTTTCTTGATATTTTTGAATGATCATCTCAAACAAAATCTTGCACTACCAGTTTCATGTGATCATATAACTACATCGGGAGTATCATAAAAATATTTCTTACAAATGTTACGCATACATTAAAAACAGTATATTTGCTTAAGCAACAAAATTAAACCATAGGTAAAATGCTAACAAAAGGTCCATTACATTTTTTTTTAATAAAAAAAAATTATTATGCCATTATCTCTAAATATACCTGTGCAAATCCTATTTTACACTAAATGAAACAATAAATGCATACACTTCTTATCAAAGTCTTATCAACCCCAGAACAGATTTCAGTTTATATATTTTTAAATAAGGCAAAATATATGATGATTCTATGGCTAATGTGTCAGATTAAAAACTATTATATAGTATATGTATGAACAAAAATATATTTTGTAATTGCAAATCACTAAAGATTGGTTAGAGAATCTGTTTCAAATCAACTGAGCATACATATAGCTATACCAAGCTGTATGTGAAAGTTTACATATTAGAATACATACAGTATATTTTAAGCACTTTTATAGCTTCTTAAGGCAGAGAAAATTATGTCTCTCCTCACAGTCTGTGGGTTTCCAGACCATCTCTTCTCTATCCAGAGCTCCACAGCGCAGATTTCCAGCAGGACATTGGATCTCTCCCTCCGCAGACCAGGCTTTATATTGAAGATCATCTCCACTTACCCAGAACCAATGACCAGCCATAAAGCGCAGACCAGTCCACACATAAGCTGTCTGGGATGTAATGGTGTCATTTATCACCTCTTCCATGATTGCCTCAGAACTTAGACTTGCCAGATCAGTGTACTTTTTTCTGCAATAGTCCAGGGCTTCATCCCATGTCTTATTCTGATGCACCAAAACTGGGCCGAAGACCTCCATGCAGTAAAAAGATAGAGTCTCAGAGCATGGAATATTGTGCAGTTTAGAAGTGGATAGTTTTAGCCCACCACAGTTTTCAGAATCATCATTTGGTTGTTCGCTATCCCAGTTGTCAATTGGTTCCCTCTCACCTCCAGACCAAATCCATTTTTCTGGGTTATTAGAACTTCTGTATAGTCCAACCCAGTTAAGACGATACACAGAGTCTGTATAAATGGAGAGCATTTCTGCCTCTTCTTTGTTGATAGTGGAAAGGTCGTCGTAGTGCTCTCTGCAGTATTTCTGTGCATCGTTCCAAGTCATTGTTTCTTTCACAATATAGTGGATTCTATAGATACTGAAGTTCAGTCCAAAAAGTCTCAAAAGTAAAAACAAAGTGACTGCAGCCTTCATTTCTGTACGGACGATTTACACAGTAATGTCTATGTGTGCGCTCAACGATAATATTATCACATAACTTTAAATGTTTTTTTCTTCTTTTTTTTTTTTTGTAAATAAGAGACCAATAAAAAAGCTGTAAGGGAACTGGCCAATCAGAAGGTCACACCAGTATTTGTGTAACAAATGTTTAAAGAAATATTGCATCATTGCAAATATTCTAATAGTAAATAAAACAGGTCATGCAGGTCAAGCAAAGTTATGAGCAGAACAACCTTCTGATTTGGCATACTGTAAGAATCAACATAAAAAATTTATAAATATTAGGCATATGTAATATTTTCTAGGAATGGGAACTGTAGGGAATTTAATAATTCTGGTTTCTTGATGGTTCTATTACCACTTGTTTTACATTTTAGAGAAAGAAATACATTTGGAAATAAGCAATGGAATTATTATTACATTTACAATCCTCAGCAGTTTACCACATGATGATCATTTTATATATAAAACAACATAATACAAATCAGAAATAAATTAAGTTCTTTTAAAAAGTGTTTACACAGACTTTTAATGACTTGACAGTTTATTGTAATGATATAAATGCAGCCTAATAACTATATACTATATACTAAAAAGACCAAACATTTAATGACATACTTCATTCATCCTTTCATTTTGTTTAAAATATCACAGATATCGGTTCATTTAGAACTCTGGATTCACTAAAAAGAATGTCTCTGTTAGGTATGTAACCCTTGTTCCCTGAAGGAGGGAACGGAGACGTCACGTCAGTGACCGACGAATTGGGATCTCGCTTAGAGAGACCAATCTACTTCGAGTGTAAACTAAACGAGCCAATGCACATTGGCATGTGATAATTGCATCCAGCTGCCACTGATCACAGCGTGAGCATAAAAAGGCAGCCGGTGCAACGCGTGCCAGGTTTTCGCTGCCAGGTTTTCGCTGAGGAGCCGAGCCGGTGACTCGGCCGCTCAACGGTGGTACAGCAGCCGTGGCGACGGGATGTGACGTCTCTGTTCCCTCATTCAGGGAACGAGGGTTACATACGTAACCGAGACATTCCCTTTCAGTCTGTCCCTCTCGACGTCATGTCGGTGACCGACGAATTGGGATCCCTACCAAAGCGCCATGGATGCTGCCCTGCGCTGTCCTGTGCGAGCCGCCTGCGCCCCTTTTTGGTGTAGACCGGGGCTCGCGACAAGAAGACCAGTCACTGTTGTCATAACACTACCCACTCACAAAGCTAGGGCTGGGTCTGCCTCCTCTGGGGGCAGCGCTTGCAGGCTCACCACCTGATCCCTGAAGGAAGTAGTGGGAACCTTGGGCACATAGCCGGGCCGGGGCCTCAGGATTACCTGGGAGTCAGCCGGCCCAAACTCTAGGCACGAATCGTCGACCGAAAACGCGTGCAGGTCCCCTACCCTCTTGATGGAGGCCAGTGCAAGCAGGAGCAGAGTTTTCATTGGAAGAAACTTTAGCTCAACTGACTGCAAAGGCTCAAATGGACCCTGCTGTAGTGCTTTGAGCACTAGAGACAGGTCCCAAGAGGGTATAGAGGGGGGTCGGGGAGGATTTAACCTTCTCGCCCCCCTAAGGAACCTCATGACCAGGTCATGCTTCCCTACCGACTTCCCTTCCACGGGGTCATGGTTAGCAGCAATCGCAGCGACATAGACTTTAAGGGTAAAGGAAGACAGCCTTCGCTCCAACCCTTGCTGCAGAAATGGAAACCCTGATTGGGCATTTCCGGGGGTCTTTCTCGGTGAGAAGAACACCACTACCAACACAGACAGTAGATCCTTCCTCAGAGGAATCTGCCAGGGAGGGGCAGACCCTGATTGGGCATTTCCGGGGGTCTTTCTCGGTGAGAAGAACACCACTACCAACACAGACAGTAGATCCTTCCTCAGAGGAATCTGCCAGGGAGGGGCTGTCGCGAGGAGCATTAGTTCCGCCTCATCCTCCCTGACCTTGCACAGCATCTGTGCAAGAAGGCTCACTGGGGGAAACGCATATTTGCGAAGGCCAGCTGTGTGCCAGTGCGTCCGTGCCGAGTGTTCCCTCGGCCAGGGAGAAGAACAACTGGCAGTGAGAGGTTTTTGGAGAGGCAAACAGGTCTACCTGAGCGGCTCCGAAATGTCTCCAAATCAGTTGGACCGTCTGGGGATGGAGTCTCCATTCTACTGGGAGCATAGCTCGTGAGAGCTCATTGGCCGTACAGTTGAGCAGACCTGGAATGTGAATGGTACGAAGTGACCTCAGAACCTTCCGACTCCAAAGGAGGAGGAGTTTCAGTGGGACCGCTGTCCTGCCCTTGAACGAATTCAAGCAGTTCAGCACCGACCGCACACTTTCCTCTGTGAGGCGTGCTGTCTGTTCGACCGAATCCAACTCCATACCGAGAAAAGAGATCCTCTGCATCGGGGAGAGTTTGCTCTTTTCCCAGTTGACTCGAAGGCCCAACTGGCTGAGGTGCTGGAGCACCAGGTCCCTGTGCTCGCACAACTGATCCCGAAACTGCGCTAGTATAAGCCAATCGTCGAGATAGTTCTCTCTGAGGGGAAAAAGAGCCCCCTTCGCGATTTTTGTGAAGACATGGGGAGACAGGGACAGCCCGAAGGGCAGGACCTTGTATTGGTATGCACATGCCTCGAACGCGAATCGCAGAAATGGTCTGTGGCACGGAAGGATCGACACATGAAAGTACGTGTCCTTCAGGTCAACCTCTGCAAACCAATCTCGGGGACGGATGCACCCGAAGATGCGTTTCTGTGTCAACATCATGAACGGCAACCGGTGAAGGGCCCGGTTCAAGACAAGCAGGTCCAAGATTGGTCGTAATCCACTGCCTTTCTTGTGTACAATGAAGTAGGGGCTGTAAACCCCGTATTCATATCGGCTGGAAGGACCGGCTCTATCGCATCCTTCGCCAGTAGAACTGCGATCTCCACACGCAAGACAGAAGCATCTGCTGCCTTCACTGTCGTGAAGCGAATGCCACTGAACTTGGGGGAACGCCGGCCGAACTGAATCGCATAGCCGAGGCTGATGGTCCGCAGAAGCCAGCGAGACGGGCTGGGTAGCGTTAGCCAAGCACCCAGATACCGTACAAGCAAGACCAACAGAACCCCCGCCATACACGCAGTGGGGCAGCGAGGTGGAACGCAGGGACCCAACTAGGGCGGCTTGTGAGCGGACAGAAGACGGGTCTGAGTGTGCGGTGCAACGCTTACCTGGTTTCACAGTTTGGCAGAGGGTGCATGAGTAGGGCCTTTGTTGACGCTCTCGAACTGCCCACTGCTGCCTGCTGGCAATGGAGGAGGATGAGTGTGGTCCGGTGTTGGTCCATCCATGACTCTATGTGCCCTCCTGGGACCCAGGGACAGAGAAAACTGCTCTCTTGTCGAGATTTTCCAGATTCTCCACCTGGCCCTCCTCCGGGGGAGGGCGAGGTGCCTTCACCATCCCCCAAAGAGCAGCCTCCTCCCTCTCTGGTCTGCCCGTCCCGGGGCCTCTTGCTCTTCCGCTCACCGCCAGGTTTGACGGGGGCCTGGACAGCTCCACAGCGCCGCTTGCTCAAGGCTGCTGCAGATGCAGCGCGGGAGCGGGGGCAGATGCAGGGGGCCGTCCTCGGCGATGAGCAGGCTGGGGCGCTGCGGCCGGCGGACGGGTCTGAGCAGCTCCGAGATGATCATCTTCCCGCAATGGGAACATGACTCATCCACGAACGCCACCTCAGCGTGTTTAATGCCCAGACATGTGAGGCAGCTATCGTGACCATCACCCGACCGCATCCCTAACGACCGCATACAGAAACGCACGGGTGAAACGGCTTCTTTAAAAAGACGATCCGTCATCTTTACAAAGACGCACCCATGTAAACTCTTTTAGAGAAATAAGCTCTTTCAGGGACATGCTCTTTGAGGTGCTGAGACGCACAGGGGAGATGGCCGCTTGCAGCACAATAGGGGGTAGTGCAGCCTGAAGTGCGCAACCCACTCGACACAGGAACGACCACTGCTGAAGCGCCGTCCGCCAACACAAGAAGCTCCCCAGAGCGCAGCATGCCAATGTGCATTGGCTCGTTTAGTTTACACTCGAAGTAGATTGGTCTCTCTAAGCGAGATTCCAATTCGTTGGTCACCGACGTGACGTCGAGAATGACCGACTGAAAGGGAACCTGCTTTTGATTTACTGAACAGAATGGGTGCATACAAGTCATTTGTTTGGGAAGAAGAATCTGTTCATGAGTCTTTCATTTCTAATGTTTGTTTCCCTCTGTAGAATCACACTTTTTCAATATTTTACTATGGTTTTCCATCCACATTGCGTTCCTTACAAAAAGTGTGTTCGAGAAGCGAACATCGCATGCCAATGTGCATTGGCTCGTTTAGTTTACACTCGAAGTAGATTGGTCTCTCTAAGCGAGATTCCAATTCGTTGGTCACCGACGTGACGTCGAGAATGACCGACTGAAAGGGAACCTGCTTTTGATTTACTGAACAGAATGGGTGCATACAAGTCATTTGTTTGGGAAAAAGAATCTGTTCATGAGTCTTTCATTTCTAATGTTTGTTTCCCTCTGTAGAATCAGACACTTTTTCAATATTTTACTATGGTTTTCCATCCACATTGCGTTCCTTACAAAAAGTGTGTTCGAGAAGCGAACGTCATAAAAATCATTTGGTTCCAGTTGGTTACCTTTAAAAATTTTTCAGTTGTAATTTGCATATGTAATGCATGCACCAACAAACAAACATGCTGTGTTTACAGGCCCATGATGCCATGATGTGTTGTCGTGTAGGCTTACTTTTTCAATACTCTTTTGGTCATTTAGTGTCATTTAAGTGTCGTTCAGTGGCTGCACGAGCATGTTTTGGACTTGCTACCAAGGAGGATCTTGCAGGTTTGTTTTATTTATAAATTTTTCACATTCATATTTGTTTTACAAGTGTTCTATCTGTTGTAATGCATTACTATTTTACTGTGTGATAAACTTTTCCAAGCGATTTAGTGGGTGACCTCTCCGATTGATACCGACCGCTTTGCTAACCCATTTGATCAACCCAGGCTCATTCGAAATACGTGCCTCTAAATACATTTCTGCAACACCATTATTACGTACTTACTGCACATTTCGCGGCCGTTTTAAAGTGAAGTGTCCAGTGAGTGGCGCTAAAACGCAGGTGTTACGTTGATGTAGGCACGTTTTGCTGTGTTTGTATTATGTTGCTTCAGGTACCTATTGAGGTAGTTGAAAACTCAAATATCTGACAAGTGTGGCTAAAAGTTAATGCTCTATCATGTTGGAAATATCCCCTACACCAAACCCAACAAATGCAAAAGTGATATAAAAATGTAGCCTACTTGTTGTTGCAGCCGTGCTATTTTAACTTCCCTATGCAGACCTGAGCTGTTTTGTTGAACAGTAGTTCCAGGAGGTTCGTACCGAAGCTCTTCATCACTCAAGTGCAATGCCGTATCACGTGAGCTACCGAGCAAACCTACTGAATTAGAAAACTCATGCATATGAAGCTGGATATGTGACGACACGTTCAAAAGTATCAGCTTTCAAATCTCGCAGCATGTTAAAATTGTTTTGAATTCATAACATAATATTTCTCAAGTAATTATGCGAAAATTAGGCTTTATTAATCGAAACTGTGGACCTGCAAATCATATTTTGTGTGAAAAGGAATAAAAGTTGTCTGAGTTTTACTGCCTCTAGTGTTCATTTCAACTGGAAACTGCAGTGATTCGTGTGTATATGTATGTTTTTTGAGTTTCGCAGAAATGTATAGTGGCACATATTTCGAATGAGCCTATGTTGCATTTGATCAACTCACGAAAAAGAACCGACGGACTAAGTATTCATTCACATATCAGCCATGGCTAGTTCTTATTCTGAAAAGACCTACGAAAATATGGAACACATGATTGGTGTAATAGGAAAATCCATCACAAGGCAAGATTAAAGGGGACATAACACACACAGTTTCACCCAATCTCATGTTAATCTTGAGTACCTATACTGCTCCATTTTCAGTATCAAATTATGTGCAAATCTAGCATCGAACTGGGCCTAGTTTACAAATCGTTCGTCAACAAACACACTTGCAAAACTCCATTGCTGCCCTGGAAAAACAAACTGCATCCACTGTTTACATAATGCTGGGTTCTCTGGGAAGCTGAACAAGGTTATCATTCCCTTGCAACCAAAAATACACTTTGAGGGCATTCTTCCCGAGCAAGTCCCGTGCAGTTCTGCCGAATGAAGCGCATTTATGGGCGCACTCTTGCGCTCGCTCTGGTCGACGTGTGCGCGCACTCTTCTGGGAGACATGCCCATACAAGGAATTCCACCCTTCATGACGTCATGAAGAGCCACGATTGAAAAAAAACTTTCCAAAACTTCACTGTAAAAAAATTCTGTAGTTTTTACAAAATAATTTTGGCAGCTGTGGTTGCCAGAATAATTCTGTAAAAAATACAGAAAAACTGTTAACACATTTATGGCCAAAAACTGTAAATTTTACAGTGAAAAACTGTAATTTACAAACAAGAAAATTTGAATGTAAACCAGTAAAATTAGTAAAATATAATGTATTATAAACAGTCAAATAAAATGTATAGTCACTTCTCTTAGATGTGTCATTTAGACAGAGGTAGTGTTGTGATAAGGATTTATTTTAATGCCATATAAGATTAATTGATGGTGTTCTTTCTTTGTGTATTTTTCTTTTCCCCAGTGAAATGATAAATAATATAATAATTCTAAAAAGAGTACAAATTTTATGTGCTGCTGGAAAGTGAGAATACAGTCCTAAACAAT
>NW_015537933.1:8049-14282 GCF_001515605.1 Sinocyclocheilus anshuiensis | reverse complement strand
AAAAAAAATTCTGTAGTTTTTACAAAATAATTTTGGCAGCTGTGGTTGCCAGAATAATTTTGTAAAAAAAAATACAGAAAAACAGTAAACACATTTACAGCCCCAAACTGTAAATTTTACAGTATAAAACTGTAATTTACAAACTTTTGAATGTAAACCAGCAAATTCAACAACGCACACTGCTTTTAAATTCTGTTTTGTACCTTTAACATACTGACAACCACCATAATAATGCAGGTGGTAAAAGAGAAAGCCACATGAAGAATCAAAGCTCATCACAAGCAGCTTCGCCACAAGCAGAAGTATATACTAATATATAGAAGGTGCACAGAGTCATTCATGCAAACACAAAACACCATCATGGTAACACACATGATGCTTAAATATTGCAATAAACTTTCATTAAACAACAGAAGATGTAACATAAAGCCCAAATGTACATAACTAATAACAAAAACGATTAAAAAACATGATTATTTAAACAAAATACTTTCAAATGTGGAGTCACGCAGGGAATTCTGGGAATATCAGTTTACAGGTTTTGACTGTAAAGTATACATTGATTTGTTCTTTTTTACTTCTAAAAACTGTAACAATTAACGGCATTTTACTGTAAAATTACATGAAATATCTGGTTAGATCTTTTACAGTTTTTCCCTGTATATAGTATGGGAACTTACTGTTAACCTATTAACAGTTTTTTTTTCCCGTAGCGTTTTTACAAAATTTTACAGTTAAAATTACACTTATTTTTTACAGTGTGGTACGAACCTGGAAGAAGTATATTTGGCACAGAAATACTCCGTTCTACATCCAAATTGTTTTTTAAAACTTTGGCCATGTTTAGCATGAGAATGCTAACTCCCCCCCTTTAAGTAAAGTTTTACTGGGTGTCAGCCTGGTAGCCTATTAGTTGCAAAAGATGACGCTCCAGGGTTGTGTCTATTACACAAACAAATGACACTCTCGAATCGGTCTCGAATCAAAACCACTGAAACAGTTTCCAACATTAGGGTGTCAGAATCACCACCTGATTTTTGTTTTCCCCCAATATCAAAATCTCAATATACCCCTGTCTAAATCCATATTCAAAATATGCACATGATGATATTCTCTATTAGCCTATATGAAAGCAGAACTTAATGCATTTAAGTACATTTTCTTTTACATTGACACTGTTTGTTCTTTACACTCTCCATTCTTACCTCCTCATGCATAAATTCTCTAGAAATGGATTTGTGCATTTCTTTGAAGTATACACTTGTTTGTATGTTTTCTGTTTTGTTTTAGTTTTTACTGAGACTATCTTAGTCCAAAAACTGAAACCCCCAAAAAGCCACAGTCCTCTGTTTTATTTTTTAAGAAATTAAAAAAGGCACAGAAAACCAGCTTGTCTGTCATGTATTTGATTAACAAATGTATACAGGAACCATACACACCCAATACAAATCTACTCTGATACAAGGAAAACAACTGATCCAATCAAATTAGGTGCACAAAATTTTTTTTTGATTGTATGCAAAATAAGTAAGTCAGCCATTATGTTACTGCAAATAAATACATGCAATTCGTGCATGCATTAGAAAATATAACATTCTGCAGTTTATTTACTAATCGTTTAAGGCCATGTCGCGATTTCAATCATCATACAGTAGCCTAACCACCAGCATCAACCACCTCTTCTTCTCAACGGAGACGTGATGCAGCTCTAAACAGTCTCTCGCTGTCGGTGCTTCGTGCTTGTTCTGCGTCTTTCTCTGATAGTTTTAAATACTTTCACACTGCCGACATGTTTGCTGCATTAGTGCGTGCCTCTATTTGATCTCGTTAGTCATTGTTCGGTACATATTATTTAGCCGTTTCGCTTATTCGGCCGAACACCGAAAGAGATTTTTTTGCTATTTTCGGCCGAATAATTTCGGTTGCCGAACATTCGGTGCATCCCTAACTTGGACTACAACACCCAACTGACCCAGGCCATGTCCTACAATTCAACAGAAAGTACGATGAGGCCTTTATCCGAATGTGTGATAATATTGGACCCTGCCAACCAGTACTGTCATTTCCAAAGAATGTAGAGGGACGGTCATTTCAGAAGAATGGTATGAGAATAACCCACGGCTAGAATATTCTCCTAGCACTGATGCCATGTTTTGTTTTAGCTGCCGTCTTTTTTTAAATGATGAAAAATACAAAAGTCACACAAACTGGAAAACTGTAGGGTTAAATCGCTGGAGGAAGGCTTTAGAAAAAATTTAAGAGCACAGTGCCTCAGATGGTGAGGTGGAACTCGTTCAAGAAAAAAATTACTGGAGGCAGCTTTTGAAGTGGGTGAACTTGAGTCGCAAGCTGCAAAAGACAAAGAGAGGGAGAGGAACAGAGAAGTGTTCTCTTGTTTGATTGCCATTACTCTTTTCCTGGCAAGACAAGGCATGCCTTTCAGGGGAGATGATGAGACTTCATCAAGCCAAAATCAAGGGAATTTCTTAGAGTTAGTGGAGTTGTTCAGCAAGTATGACAGTGTAATTAAATTACACCTTGATGCCGTAAAAGAGAAGCAGGGAACCCAAAAAAGGCCTCTTGTCTCGCTCCTCTCGAACAGAACCCAGAATGACTTATTCAAAGCTTTGGCCATATCAGTAAAACGTGTAATCAAAAAAGAAATCCAAGAGAGCAAAAACTTTTCAATACTTCTTGATGAAATGGCAGACATGTCCCACACTGAACAGGTTTCCTTTGTTGTGAGATATGTACACAACATGAAAATAAAGGAGCGATTCATTCAGGTGTGTAATGTGCATTCAACAAGCGGAGATGCTCTTGAAAATCTTGTGATGACCCTACAGGAAGAAAATGACCTGAAAATAGAAAACATACGGGGTCAAGGTTATGATGGGGCTGCAAACATAAGTGGGCACTATAAGGGACTGCAGTCCAGAATCCTAAGGCAAAATCCAAAGGCCTTGTATGTGCACTGTCAGGCACATTGCCTTAATCTGGTATTAGTAGAAAGTGCAAAGTCAAACATCTGTTTTGTCAGCTTTTTCAATCTAGTTGAAAAACTTTACACTTTTATGGCCAACTCATCAAAACGGCACTCTGCATTTATTGAAATACAGAAGAGGAAGCACCCCGATCAGCGCCCACTGGAGCTGAAGAAACTGTCAGATACTCGGTGGGCCTGTAGAGAAAGTGCACTTAAAACTCTGGTGAAGGTCCTCCCATCTGTCATGCAGTTCCTTGAGGAAATGACAATGCAAGATCCCCCAGACTCCTCAGCTGGTGAGGTCCTCCTTCTAAAAAGCATAAATTTTGAGTTCTTCTTGTGTCTGGAGATCACATGTCCAGTCTTCCAGGTGACTGCAGTTGCATCTGATGCATTGCAGCAGAAAGACATGGACCTGGCTGCAGCATACAGCATTGTTGATGGAGTTTTAAAGAGGCTGGCCTACAGCAGAACAGAAGAAGAGTTTGAGAACATTTATAAGCAGGCTACAGAGAAGGCTGCATCAGTGGGCCTGGATCCTCCATCTGAGGTCCCTGGACAAGCTAGGAGGAGGAAAGTGCCAGAGAAGTTCAAGTTTGCTGCCACATCAGCAACGACTGACCATGCTTTCCCAACTTTGCAGGAGTACTACCGTGTTAAAGTGTATTACGTTTTGTGGACACAATGATACAAGAGCTTCAGAGACGCTTTAAAGGAGGAGATAATTCCATATGGGAAATTTTGCATGCCTTCCATTGCCTGGTCGTCCCAGAGAACTGGAAAACAGCAAACATTCCAACAGCAGCACTCCAAGCTGTGAAGAAACTGTGCCATTTCTATAACATTGAAGAGGAAGACAAATTGCTGACAGAACTGAAAGTCTTCCATACTTCATACTCGTACCCACCACCAGTCAATGTGTCGTCTATTCTTTCAGCTGTCAAGGAAAACAATGCACATGTAGTTTTTCCCAACATGACTGAGCTGCTGAAGACATATGGCACACTTCCGGTGTCCACAGCAACTGTGGAACATTCCTTCTCAAAACTGAAGCTGGTGAAAACCAAACTTCGCAGTTCGCAGCCTTTGCAAAGAGGAGAGATTGTCCGAGCTTCTTTTGTTGGCCATTGAGAAGGACATTCCAATAAATTAAAATGATGTCATAGACATTTTTAGGGACATGACCAACAGGAAATTGCTGTTATAAATGCCTACAACAACTCCTCCTCCACTTATTGGTAAGATTAATACTACTCTGTGATGTTTAGTAGGTGCCAACAGAATGCACACACACACACACACACACACACACACACACATTTTAGTTTTTTTATTTCCATTTTTGATTAGACATGTCAGTCACAATGCAATATATAAAATCATTATCACAATATTGCATATTGTAGACACACAAGCAAGCAACACACACACACCTTTGTCTATGTAGCTTTTTCTGTCTTTCTGTTTTCTGACCCTTATCCCTGCCATGGCCACCCTCATCCTTTCCCCCATTAATGTTTCCTTCTCAGATTATTTCCCACACTTTTTAAAATCTGGTATCTTATTTTCTCTACCTGCAGCTCTTGGTGTGCAGCGGCCTTTCTGAGCATCTCCCTTTCATTTTCTCTTAGCAGTCAGCTGCAGCACTACAGCAGGTCAGTCACAGTGAGCCAATTCCAAACACTGTCATCAATCTTTACATCTCGTCATGGTCACATAACAATTGTTTAATCAGCTAATATATCTCCTATGTTTGTTTTAATGTCTTTAGTCTCAATCACCTCCAGCAGTGTCAGCAGCAACAACAACAGCAAAGGCTGCAACCGCAGGAGTAGTCTCTGCCTCAGACGTCACGCCCACGGACCGTTGGCTAAACGTCTGATGCATATGGCACACAAAAGTGGAAACACTTCAGGAGTTTCGAAGTCTTCATCGGATTGGTTGAATTATACAGGATTTCCGGGAGCCGTGTGTGTCACGTTCTTTAACTTTCCGCCTGGAAACAAAGATGCCATGACGCCAAACCCTCTCACGAAAGAAGAAAGCCATCGTGTTTACAACTGTGACGACGAGCGCTTACCAGGGTCAACTAAACGCTGGATTTTCAAAAGTATGTGAAACATTTTTACACACTGTTATTGTGGCGACATTTCCACGCACCGAAACGTGCCGATGAATGAAACGAACTGTGATTGGTTGTTTGACATGTCGGTCAAATGGCCTCATGGGCGGCGGGCCTTGGCCAATGAAAGCTGCCATGGATTCCAAACCTTCAGCCGTCAGTCTGAAGGTCTGGCTACGCGAGACTACCGCAGCAGCATCCCCAGCAACCCCCTCAACATCAACTGTTCCCTGTAAGTTAATAGGTGCAAAGAAAATATTATTTAACTTTTAAACTTAAAATGGTATTTTTTGTTCTGTGTTTCTTTTTCAAAACTGGATCACGGCATTTGCTGCCAACAAACGGAATACAGAAGCATCCGCATCGATACGCGTATCAGCAAGGAATGCGTCATGATGCATTGCTGTTATGATATTTTGAGCACAGCCATAGTTAAAGCCTTTACAAAATTCTCTGTTGTAAAGCATCGCATTATTTTTTTGATGCAAACCATCCTGTGATAACTGTTCCAAATGATTCTGTCTGTGCGTGATCGAATGATTTAGATTATACAGTACATTGAACCAATTCCAATCGTCTGTGATCAACTCACACAAAAAAAAGAACCGACTCAAAAGAGTGATTCATTCACGTATCGGGCAGCTAGTTCCCTTTCATGGGAACTTCGAATTGCGTCCTCTAGGGGTCGCTATGGGGAGCGCCTCGTCGTGACCCGTGTCTGAAGCATACATTGAAAAAACACCAACTCGTTGGCCGGCGACAGCCATGACGTCACTACCGGTGCGACTATAGTATAAATAGGCGCCGGGAGCTACACATCATTCTCTTCTTCGTCTTCATTGTCTGTTTTGTTTGAAGCGTGCATTTCTGTGGTAAGAGCGATCTCTATTTATCTCATTATGGCGAGCACTAGCAAAGCATTTTAGGATGTGTGCATCCGTGTTGACGTTGTTTAACATCTGATGACACACACGATCTATGCGTTGTTTGTTTGGGCAAAGAGCACGCACGCGATGTCTCCGAGGGGGCAATCGGCGTGCACTGCGAGCGTTTTTTCCAAGGAAAAAAAGCTCCGCTCTCGTTTGTCTCTCTTTTCGAGGAAAGAGGGGCAGCCATCTGCTTCCC
>NW_015537933.1:0-404 GCF_001515605.1 Sinocyclocheilus anshuiensis | reverse complement strand
AGCTATTTCCCTAAACCTCCACACAGCTCGTATATTTTTCCGCCAAGGGGTGAGAACGTAATGATTACGAAAACTATTATTTATTTTTGATAATTATTTTATTTCAGTTAGTTTTTCAATAACTGTTGTTAGTTTAGTTTCGTTTAGTTTTTCAATTATTTTGACGTTTTTATTTTATTTCAGTTTACGAAATAGTTTTTTCATCAATCGTTTTAGGCTTAGTTTTAGTTTTCGTTTACGAAAATAACCTTGGTTCAACCTCAACAAAACTAATCATAGGCCATTTTGTGGACATTACACAAATGAAAATGATACCTAAATAATAATAATAATTTAAAAAAAAAAATTTCACACAATTTTATTTTTTTTATAGGGCCAGCAGAGAAGGCCCTGCTGACCCTGAC
>NW_015537932.1:268803-274321 GCF_001515605.1 Sinocyclocheilus anshuiensis | reverse complement strand
GAGTAAGTATAAGACAGTATAAAACAGAATAGCCAAAGCCTTAAGAATCACATTGAAATCAGTAATAAATTTGATTGGAAAAAAAAAAGGAAATAAATTTCAAGTTGAAAAACCTCTCTTCTTAAAACTATTTTAAAGTTTCGGATTAAAGACGGTATTTTGAACCATTTGACTTGCCGTACATCCAGTTGTGCTTCTTGCGCACGCTAGTTCTGATCGTACGTATGGTAACTAGGCAACTACGTAAGAATTGTAGTATGGTTGCGTAAAGGGAAACAGGCATTCCTAGGGGAACAGAATCGACTGCTACACCGGCTTGAAGTGTTCATTGAATAGCACGGAGGACTCGCTTGCGGAAAAACCTTCTCTTCTTAGAGCTACTTCCCACTGCCTCCTCAACTCGTTGTTTTTGGGAAACCTTCAATGTGTGAGAAGAGTCAGCTAACGTCAGCTAGCCAACTACTAACGGTTAACGTTAAATTCGATTCATGCCGCTTAGCCGAACTGTTGCAGCACGAGAACTGCGCTCAGTGCGGCTCAAAACACCAACCGCAAGCGACAATGCGCGACGTTGAATGACAGAAGTGATATTGCACCAATAGGTGGTTTGCAATCACGTGATTGCAAACCACCTAATGTGTAAAAAGATTGATCAACAATTATGTAACTTTGTATGGAAAAATAAGATCCATTACGTCAAAAAATCTGTTCTATCTAACAGCTACAGTAACGGAGGTCTTAATTTGGTTGATTTTGCAACGTTAAATAATACCTTTAAAATCAGCTGGTTGAGGAATTACTTGAAAAATCCATTCAGTATTTGGAATATTATACCAGAATATATCTTTTATTTCCACAAACAAGCACTTTTGGCATGGTCTGTGATTTTCAAACACATTTTTTTCCAACTAATCACTTCATTTGGAATAATAAGAATATCTGTTATAAACAATCCCTATATAAACAATCCCTACCCACCAAAGTCCCTATTTTTTGAAAACTGGTTTAAGAATGGTATCAATCGGGTTAGTCAATTATTTCATCAGAATGGTTACTTGTTTACTTATCAAGAATTTCTTTCTCACTATAAGTTTCCTGCTACTCCAAAACAGTTTGCCACTGTATTTGGTGCTTTCCCGAATGGTGTAATTATGTTATTTAAGGGCTATAACAGTGCTTTGACAAGTTCTGAAATGCCTCTCCCAGACCCAGTTGACACGTATGTAGGTGGGATATGTTTTAAATCTACATTGAAAAATAACAGAAATATTCGCTTTCTTTTTCTTAATGATTGTGTTTCCACTCCTCATGCGATTTCAAAATGGAATAGATCAGTGAACAATATTTTGTGGAAAAAGGTTTGGACGCTTCCTAACAAGTATTTATTTGTAAATAAGGTTAAAGAGATTTCTTTTAAGCTTATTCATCAGTACTATCCTGTTAAAACATTTATTGTGTCGAAATTCAAATTAAACATAGATGTGAACTGCACTTTTTGTGACACACAACCAGAGACTGTCCTGCATCTTTTTTGGCATTGTGTTCATACAAGAAAACTTTGGCAAGACATTTGCCAGTTCATTATAAACTTCATACATAATGACTTTGAGCTTTTCTTTAAGGATGTTTTGTTTGGAATTTTCACTTTTGAGAAGCAATATGGAAATATTTACTTTCTCTGCAACTTACTTATTTTACTTGCCAAATATTTTATCCACAAATGCAAGGTTATGAAAGTTACCCCCCACTTCTCTTACTTTCAAGAAGATGTCATGGTCTATGATTTTCAAACACAATTTTTCTCCAACTAATTACTTTATTTGGAATAATAAGAATATCTGTTAATAAACATAAGTCCCTATTTTTTGAAAACTGGTTTAAGAATGGTATCAATCGGGTTAGTCAATTATTTCATCAGAATGGTTACTTGTTTACTTATCAAGAATTTCTTTCTCACTATAAGTTTCCTGTTACTCCAAAACAGTTTGCCACTGTATTTGGTGCTATTCCGAATGGTGTAATTATGTTATTTAAGGGCTATAACAGTGCTTTGACAAGTTCTGAAATGCCTCTCCCAGACCCAGTTGACACGTATGTAGGTGGGATATGTTTTAAATCTACATTGAAAAATAACAGAAATATTTGCTTTCTTTTTCTTAATGATTGTGTTTCCACTCCTCATGCTATTTCAAAATGGAATAGATCAGTGAACAATATTTTGTGGAAAAAGGTTTGGACGCTTCCTAACAAGTATTTATTGGTAAATAATAGGGCTGCACGCTAAATGGCATGCGATATTTAATGCGCATCTTGTCAGAAAGCCGGTTCTATAATCAGTTGCTCACTTTTTGGTGTTTTTGTATAATTTTTATCTGATAATTATTTTGTGTTTTGAGGGAAGAGTATGTTTTTTGTTGTGTGTTCTGTTTATGTTATTTATCTTATTTTTTCTCACTTATTTATTTTTCTACTCTTTCTCTTTTGATTTGTAATTGCTGTATATTGTTTGGTCATCCTTGAACCCCTGGCTCTTTTCCTTGGCATATGTTCTGTCACACTTGTATTTCTGAATAAATGTTTAATAAAAAAAATATATATATATATATATTTTCATGTCTTTTATTTTGAAATGTTCAGTAATGTTCCTGTTTTTGGTCATTCGTTTCCCTTGCTCCTCGTTTCATGCAATGTGCTTCCCTGGGTTACATGTCATGTTCTGATTGGTTGTTTTAGTCATGTGTCCTGTTCTCTCATTGGTTCTTTGTTTGATTATTCTCAGGTGTACCTTCTTAGTCTTTAGTCTCTGTATATAAACAGCTCTCGCGTTCCCATTGTCTTCATTTAGTTTTGTTCCCTGTAACTGCTGTAGGTGAGTTTGTTTCATGTTTAAGTCTTTATTTATTTAGTATTTGTTCATGTCTTATTTTAAATAAACTGCACAGGGGTTCACATAAACTCACGTCCAGTGGATGAATGTTACAGTGAGAATGTTTTAATTATTTAGAACATTACCTTTGGATGTCTCTGACTGGGTTACTAAATTTGGCCTACACTGTAAAAAAAAAAATCTGGAAAAATAGGGCTCTATGTACTGTATTAATATGAAGGATATTTCTGTATTTTTTTTATACCTGTACTTTGAATTTTGCACTTCATTGCATTGTGTTTTAGGGTTAATGATGTCCTGGCAGTAAATTACCAGTAGCTATATTTTATATCATAAAAGGTTTGTGTATTATTATTTTATCTGTGTTCATCTCTTGTACTTTTGGCAGGTATTCAGTGAGTGTCGCAACACTTTCAGTAACTTTCGATTCCTTTCACAGGGCGTGGACAGACTGAGAGCATAAGAGAGGAAACCAAAGAAGAGAGAAAAAAACGTGTTAGAAAAAGACACTTCTATCTATCCATTTATCCTCCATCAATCCTCTATCTATCTCTCTTCAAATCAAAACTGAAAGTACAAATGAGCTTAAACAACCCTGCATTACAATTAATTAATTAGCAGAAAAATAACAGAATTTGACACTTACTAGTAGGGCTGGGTGATTTGACAGAAAATTAAAATCTCGATTTTTGCAGAATGACCGATTCTTTTTTTTTGTTTATTTTTTTTTAATGATTTTTAACTAGTGAAGTTGAAAATGTAGTAACTACAACATGATTTAAGTAACTTT
This sequence comes from Sinocyclocheilus anshuiensis, assembly GCF_001515605.1. Taxonomy (NCBI): domain Eukaryota; kingdom Metazoa; phylum Chordata; class Actinopteri; order Cypriniformes; family Cyprinidae; genus Sinocyclocheilus; species Sinocyclocheilus anshuiensis. The sequence goes on along the minus strand of NW_015537932.1, from coordinate 270,644 downwards.
TTCTTTATTAACCCTCTAGTCAAAGAAAATTCTATTCCAAGTGCATCACACATGAAGTTGTCAACCTGATGTAGGCTAGTTACTAGTTATAAATTAAGTTAAAATTACTATGTATAGGTGTATATAAAGTTTTAAAGCAGTCAGTGGTGCCATACATCAATAAACATAAAATGAAAATAATTGAAGGGTTCCCAATCACATTTGTTAGTCACTTCTTTATAACATTTCTCTCTCGCTCTCTCTCTCTCTCTCTCTCTCTCTCTCTCTCTCTCTCTCTCTCTATAATATATATATATAAACTTATTGTTTTTACAAGTGTTTCATATAGCACATGTCAACACTGTATAAACATTCTTGTTAACATTTTTTTTTTTTTTCAGGAAGCAATGGCTGATTTGAGTAAAGAAGTAGTAGAAGAGGGACAATCAAAAGATGTGAAGCAGGTAGATCACACATACTAATAATTAATCATTATTTAATGACAACCTTGTTTCAGCAGTGTTCACTTGAATGCTTGTTTTTACATTTATAGATTGTCTAAATTTAATCGAATTGCATGGGTTGTAAATTTTCATCATGCTCTATTTTTCTTTTATTTTTAGTCTTATAATGTGAAAACCACAACAGGCAGCGAGCTCTTCCCATCACCAATTTAATTAATATCCCATAAATTATGTCTGGGTGTATATTTGGGTGGAGGGGTTATAGATTAAGATGCAGATGAACTAGATTCTTTAGATGAGGGACATACTCCACATCTTCCATTCTGCTGTAGAGATCTCGTTTCATTCATGTTGGCATACACTCAAACCTGGGGCCTCATTTATCAACCGTGCGTAAGCACAGGTGTGTGCGTAATGAGTGCATAAGAACAGTTTCACGCAAAGTGTGGGATCTACCAACTTGCACTTATACGTAGAAATGTGTGTAAATATAAGCACACCTCTGAGCATGCTTACGCAGAGAATCTAGTGGTAGAATAGTGACACTACACATAAAAAGCATTTTTGAGTGAGTGATCAGAGCACACCTCGCTTTTCAGACCGATTAGCTTTGTAAAAATCGACACGTTTCAGAAAGGCGGGGCATACAATACGGGTCACTCGTAGTGTTCAGAAGAGCATTTTTGAAGCCTAAAGTGGGCGGAGCCAACCACTGCCATCTTGGCAGCGCGTCACACCCGGATAATCGAAAAAAACTTGTACTTATACGTAGAAATGTGTGTAAATATAAGCACACCTCTGAGCATGCTTACGCAGAGAATCTAGTGGTAGAATAGTGACACTACACATAAAAAGCATTTTTGAGTGAGTGAGTGAAGTGCCATACTTGGAATTAGTGCTCTGCATTTATCCCATCCAAAGTGCGCACACACACAGCAGTGAACACACACACACCGTGAACACACACCCGGAGCAGTGGGCAGCCATTTATGCTGCGGCGCCCGGGGAGCAGTTGGGGGTTCGGTGCCTTGCTCAAGGGCACCTCAGTCGTGGTATTGAAGGTGGGAGAGAGCGCTGTACACTCACTCCCCCCACCTACAATCCCTGCCAGTACAAGACTCGAACCCGCAACCTTTTGGGCTACGAGTATGACTCTAACCATTAGGCCACGACTTCCCCACACCTACCTAAAACGGCTCGTTCTAACACGCCCCCACGTCTACGTCACGATCTGGGAAGATATGCATAATGCCGCCCAAATGTTCACACAAATTAAGAAGGTGTAACTTTTATTCTCGCTGTAGTGTTGTTGCCGCCATGTCGTAAAGACGCTGTTTCGTTGTGAAAGCGAAACTACTTTGTTTGGTCTTCCAAAAGAGGACGATATCCGCTTCGTCA
>NW_015537932.1:262473-267859 GCF_001515605.1 Sinocyclocheilus anshuiensis | reverse complement strand
GTGGGTGAAGCTGAGGCGCTAGTTGCTGAAACCACGCCCATCTATGGTGACAGCAATGCTGCCGTCCAAAGACAAAACACCATAACTTCGTTTTTGGTCGAAATGAGTTATTGATCATTTTGGGACATATATGACCTCCTTTATCATGTGTATAAGTATCGTGGAGAAAAGCCCAGGAGAAACCAAGGCAGAACACAGTATCCTCAGTTACCGCTCTTTGACTTTGTTTTAGATCGCTCAAATTAAGTTACGGTGCTCTGCATCTGTTTAGCCGTTCGTCAATATTACGGTGCCAGCCTGGAGTTATACGGTATTCTGCCTTTGTTTATCTGTACATTAAAGTCTGCGCTTTTAAATTACGGTGTGACTTGTGTACTTCCATACATCTGTCGGCACTTCTTTAGACAAACAAATTAGATAATCGCGATCTAACAAACTGCTCCATATAACAAAGCATTGTAAACAAGCAACGACTATTTTTATTTATTTTTTTATAATGCAGATGCCAGCTGTCAGTCTAGGGCTGCCCACTTCTGCACGTGTGAGGAGTCGAATGCCATGACAGTGTATCACATAAAATCAGTTATTGTTCGCAATTAAATCCGTTTCCTACCTTTTCTTGTAACTCTATAAAAAACATTGCAATGAACGTCATCGGAGATGTTTAATTCACAATCATTCTGAGCATTATTCCAGCTGGCGTTCACATCAATCCACAAGTCGTTCTAAGGTTAAGCTATTTTCATTCAGTTCGATGTAAAAACAATAGGCTAAGTATGTCTTGCATCCTTTAATGTTAGCGAACATTGCAAATAAATTGGTTGCAAAACTGTATCTGTTGAAGTTTCACATGTTTTTTTTTTTTATCACGACTGGAAAAAAAGGAAGTAGGAAGAAAACAGAACAGCAGCGACACCCAATGTCGTCAGTACAACAGTGACACCTATTGGCAAATTACTATATTACAATACTCCCACTTAATTTTCCAATAGCATTATTGGCATATCCCACGAAACGGAGCTTCACAGCTTTCTTGTCCAGTTTTCTTCTTTCTGCACCTGTAACATGTGCATAGGCTACGCAACCAAACACTTTCATGTGACTCACATTTGGCTGTTTGTCGCACCATCTCTGGTAGGGCGTCTCTTGCTTTAGAACAGATGTGGGCAGCCTGTTCTGTATGTAAACTGCTGTCGCTACAGCCTCCGCCCAGTACGTCTTTGGCAATTTAGCCCCAGTGCCAGCTGTCAGTCTGGGGCTGCCCACTTCTGCACGTGTGAGTCGAATGCCGTGACAGCGTAGCACACATAAAATCAGTAACAGTTCGCAATTAAATCCATTTCCTACCTTTTCTTGTAACTTGATAAAATCCATTGCAATGAACGTCATCGGAGATGTTTAATTCACAATCATTCTGAGCATTATCCCTGCTGGCGTTCACATCAATCCACAAGTCGTTCTTAGGTTAAGCTATTTTCATTCAGTTCGATGTAAAAACAATAGGCTAAGTACGTCTTGCATCATTTAATGTTAGCGAACATTGCAAATAAATTGGTTGCAAAACTGTATCTGTTGAAGTTTCACATGTTTTTTTTTTTTATCACGACTGGAAAAAAAGGAAGTAGGAAGAAAACAGAACAGCAGCGACACCCAATGTCGTCAGTACAACAGTGACACCTATTGGCAAATTACTATATTACAATACTCCCACTTAATTTTCCAATAGCATTATTGGCATATCCCACGAAACGGAGCTTCACAGCTTTCTTGTCCAGTTTTCTTCTTTCTGCACCTGTAACATGTGCATAGGCTACGCAACCAAACACTTTCATGTGACTCACATTTGGCTGTTTGTCGCACCATCTCTGGTAGGGCGTCTCTTGCTTTAGAACAGATGTGGGCAGCCTGTTCTGTATGTAAACTGCTGTCGCTACAGCCTCCGCCCAGTACGTCTTTGGCAATTTAGCATGAGAGAGCATGGTTCTTGCTGCTTCAATTAATGTCCTATTCTTTCTTTCTGCAACACCATTTTGCTGAGGTGTGTGTGGTACAGTTGTCTCATGATGGATACCTTGAACCTTCAAGTATTCTTGAAATTCTTTGGATGTGTATTCCCCACCATTGTCCGTTCTTAGTCTTGTCACTTTTTGTCCGCATTCATTGGAGAATGTTTTCTCAAACTCCTTGAATTTGCAAAGAACTTCACTCTTCTGCTTCATAAAGTATACCTTGCAACATCTAGAATAGTCATCGATAAAAGTCACAAAATACTTGGACCCACCTATAGATTCAGTCTGCATGGGACCACAAACGTCACTATGGACCAACTGCAGTTTGCGTTTAGAATGGATTTCTCCCACTTGCTTATGAGGCTTCCTAGACAACTTCCCTTCCACGCAGGCTTCACAGAAGGAAACTTCTTTCTCTGCAGGAAGGTCCACTCCATTCACCAGATTTTTAAGTTCCTTCAATTTGGTGGTGTGTCCCAGGCGCTGGTGCCACAAGCTGGCTGTTACTAGAGCACTTGATGCACAGTGACAGTCAGGCGAACTTCCCTCGACATCCAGCTGATACAACCCATCAGATCTTTGTGTTCCCATTCCTTGGAGATCTCCATCTTTACTACGGACGTAACAGCGAGACTTCTTGAACTGCACCGTATTTCCTCTTCTGACAGCAGCTCCCACTGAGAAGAGATTCCCTGATAACTTGGAAACATACAGAACATCAAACATTGTGACATTTTTTACATCACTGACTTTGAATGTCATTCTCAGTTTAACGTTACCAAATCCAAGGGCATCCACCACTCTGCCATCACCGAGCTTCACAGACTGTGGTCTTGGAAATTGCTGGTAGTTTTGGAGGATTTTTTTCATGACATGTCATGTGCTTTGAGGCTCCAGACTCGATCAACCACTCGTTTTGTTGCATCATTTTATACTGGTTTGCCTCTTTAGCGATAAAAGCACTCTCAGGCGAGTCTTCTGCATCTTCACATGTTACGTTTTTGGCCTTGTGGGTTTTATTCCTTTTTTTTTTTACTTGGACAGTCACGCTTGATATGTCCCTCTTTCCCACACTTGTAACATCTCCATGAGCTGGATTTATCAGCTTTCACTGCCTTAGAGTTAGACTGCATATCACTGCAAACTTGCGTTGACATCGCTGACGCGCCACCGGACACAGCTCCACTAGACATACCACTGCCATAGTTACCATCAGCAGACACTCGCTTTTGTTCTTCATTTATTAATGCTTGCTGAACAAACTGCAGTGTTAAATTGTCCAACTTAGTTTCCAGTGCAGTGACAATTGTAGCATAGCTTGATGGCAAACTACCCAGCAGTGTTACAATTTGATCCTCCACTTCACTTCAATTACAGCACCTATTGCTCCTAGCTGGTCAGTTAGTTCTTTCATTCGTTTCAAATGCTCAGTTATGCTCTCTCCTTCCTTCATTTCACATTCACAAACAACTTGTTTGCAAGAGTGTCTCTTTCAAAATGTCCTTTCAGCGTGTCCCATGCTTCTTTAGGGGTCTTACAGCTTGTTATCAGATACATCTGTGGTGTACTCACATTCAGCACCAACACACAAAACGCTTTTTCTTTCCGTTTTTCGAATTCTGCCCTTGTCTGTGCATTTGCTTCCCCTGGCACGTTGTCAGTCTCCACCACCATGCCCCATAGTCCTTCTGCTTTCATCAAATGTTCCATTTGAAATGTCCACGTTGCCCAGTTCTCTGGCCCGCTTAGCTTTTCAATAAACAGTCTATCCTCCATTGTGAGTTCCACAACACGGTGTATGTCACACACAAAAAAATCCTTTGGAAAAAAAAAAAAAAAGCACCTTTTTAGTGAAGGCCTGGGCCCATAACCTGTTGAAGTTTCACGTGTTTTTTTTTTTTATTATCACGACTGGAAAAAAAGTAGGAAGAAAACAGAACAGCAGCGACACCCAATGTCGTCAGTACAACAGTGACACCTATTGGCAAATTACTATATTACAACAGTATCCACTCACGTTTAACTTTTTGTCTGGTTGTTATGGTCAGAAATTGATTGTCTACACTGGATGTGACACAGATTGTCAGTAAACAGTAAACTGATGTCCCGCTCTATTTCTGACATACAAGCATTCATGCCACCTCTGACCTGAAAGAGAAATTGATTCGCGACATGACGCAACAGCGCTCTCGTCCGATCTAGATATGTTAGGATCACAAGGAAGGCAAATCAAAGACTATTTTTCACAACTTACACTACAGTCTTATAATCTTGTAATGTCATCCGTATGGTTCCGTTGATGGAGTAATCCTGTGTTTGCCTCTCTCTGGTATTTAATCTCCTCCTACTACAAGCGCGTATCAGTGGGCGGGGCTAAAGAGGCAGTGATGTGGAAGCAGGCGTTTATCTTCTCCTGCGGAGGTGGGGCTTAGCCACACTATTACGTCATAAAGTGGCATATTCCAAAACGAGTATTTTTTTAGCTTGGTTTCAATAAAAGCTGTTTTTAAACTAACGAGAAAATTGAGTTTTGAAATTTACAGGTTGTTTTTATAGTACATTGACCTGTTATATGTCAAAAGATCAAGGGAAATTTGATTTCTCAGTTCATGACCCCTTTAACATTTTTATCAGACACCTAGGCTATGTATATGTTTCTATATAAGTACTGTACTTCTGAATGGGCTGTGGCTGGGATTTAGCTGGTTTGAAGTGAAAGTATTTGATGAACGTATACTATGTGCAGAGAGCATTCACACTCAATATAGTTAGCTCATTTTTGACAGATGTGACTTTTAGAGGCTTTTGCAACGGAAGTCTTGGAACATTAAATAACAACAATAGAGAGGACATTTGAAAAACATAACATTCTATGTCTCAAGTCAAAACTTTTTTTTTTATTTAAAAATGGCCAACTTTTATTTAAAACAATTAAAACCAGTATTGTATGTGAGCACAAATACACACACACACACACACACACACACACACAATCGCACACACACTCTAACCAATCATGCACACATATCCCTGCACTCAGTACATGCCTACACTTTCATATGACCTAATAAATAAATATAGACTGTAAGCATTAAAATAAATGATCAAATCTGAAGACTATTTAATATTTCTGTTTAATAAAACTATTCAAGTGTAAATTATATCACAATTTTAACTAAAACATACAAAATTATGGGACTCTATATATATATATATATATATGCCCAATAGGCATAATACAGGTGCATCTCAATAAACTAGAATGTCGTGGAAAAGTTTATTTTCATTTCATTACTGAAATCATTTATTTCAGTAATTCAACTCAAATTGTGAAACTCGTGTATTAAATAAATTCAATGCACACAGACTGAAGTAGT
>NW_015537932.1:255878-257920 GCF_001515605.1 Sinocyclocheilus anshuiensis | reverse complement strand
GATCAGCAGTCTTCCCCATGATTGTGTAGCCTAGTGAACCAAACTGAGAGACCATTTTGAAGGCTCAGGAAACCTTTGCAGGTGTTTTGAGTTGATTAGCTGATTGGCATGTCACCATATTCTAATTTGTTGAGATAGTGAATTGGTGGGTTTTTGTTAAATGTGAGCCAAAATCATCACAATTAAAAGAACCAAAGACTTAAACTACTTCAGTCTGTGTGCATTGAATTTATTTAATACATGAGTTTCAGAATTTGAGTTGAATTACTGAAATAAATTAACTTTTCCACGACATTCTAATTTATTGAGATGCACCTGTATACCCTTTGGCACATGACGTCCACTGGAGTGGACAGATATATTTTCTGTCACAGAAAAAAAATGTACAAACATTTTTTTTTTTGTTAAAATCTGGATAATAGTATCTCTGACATACTATTTAGCTGAAAAATATTTTTTGTACCAGTCTGGTTTTCTGAGAATAAAAGGATTTAACACTTATTCCTGAGGTAATTGGTGCATCTCCTCTTCCCTCCGCCTTTTTGAATATATGATGCGATATCTCAAAACAAAAAAAATAGATACAAAGACAATAATTAAATGGAATCGTAGACAGCACTTTGGGGGTTCACCACTTGGTGGTTGGGACATGGTACTACAACCTAAATGGTTAAAAATGGCAACATCTGGTCCAAATGGTCCAAACATCTGTCCACTATAGTGGACACCATGCATGAAAGGGTTAAGTTACAAATCTTTCTCCTTTGAGCTCAGATCATCGTAGTTTGTTCTATTCATAGATACAAAGCATGTCTGAAGTGCCACCCAAAAAACTGAAGCAGACTGAACTTCTGAGCTTCTTTCAAGAGAGTCCTGTGAGTATTATTTTTCTCATCCTTTTTGCTTAGCCTCTTCATTAGATTTAGACTTATTTCCAATGGTAATGTTGTTGTCTCTTTCAGAAAAAGCAGACTGCCACAGACAGTGAACCTGGGGAGAAGTCAGAAGCTAGTGACAATGTTCAGGTAAGGTTGTGACTGTCAGCAATGGGCTGTAATTAAGCGCGCGATGATAAGGAATATCACAGAACAGTCTTTAATCATTAATCTAACTGGGGAAACTCAGGAGAATCACATGGAGTAATACATAGATCACAACATAAACTAAAGACGAGATGAGGGCTTAAATACAGAGTAAGTTAATTAACTAGTACTAATGACAGGTGAAAACTAATTAGAAACCATGGAAACTAATGAGGAGTAGGAACACAGGTAACACGGGAAAAGGGCAGTGGTGGACAGTAACGGAGTAGTTTTACTTCGTTACTGTACTTGAGTACATTTTTCAAGTATCTGTACTTTACTGGAGTAATTTTATTTTGAGTAACTTTTACTCACTACATTCCAAAGCATAAGATCGTACTTTTTACTTCACTACATTTCATAAAACATATCGTTACTCCTTATTATATCACGTGCTCCGAGACGCAGAAGCGGTGTCTGATTCAAGAACGAACTGATTCTTTTCAATTAACCTTTTAAATCGGTTCGCAAATCGCACCAAACGATTAATTCACGAATTAGAATGAACCGATTGCAGTTGTTCTCGAGTCGACAACTCACTGATTCAAATGAACCGTTTGGTGCGAGTCTCCAGTGAACTGAATTCACAAGTAAGAACAGGGAGATCTTGTGAGCGCACGCGACTGATGCTGCTAAAAGTAAGTTACTAACGTCGAATTTTAGGATTAATTATTGTAACTGAAAATTATATTTAGGTCAAAACTGTCCGTTGTTTGTTAACTAAATCTGCTGTAAAGGGTGATCTGTTTAAGCCCACTGAAATGCTTGAATGCAGACACATCAACATCAGTGTCCCTATGTTTTACGTAAAAAAAAACGAAACATTAAAATAACACAGATTGAATAAAATAACATATGCACGTTCATATTCCCTGCTGCCCTAATGTTAACAGTTTTATTAAAATGCTACGCATTTAGCCCTATGTGACGTCTGTTTTTATATTGTTTATCAACAGTATA
>NW_015537932.1:246235-255449 GCF_001515605.1 Sinocyclocheilus anshuiensis | reverse complement strand
TATCAAAGTGGGAAGTGATGCCCTCTGGGGGCATTTGGCCAGGGGTGTTTTTACACCACAGACAAGGTTTGAGAAGAAAAAAATCATTATGAAAATATAATTATATTTTCCTTAAATGTTCTTCCTAACTTCAGGCCTTATTCTCATGTCATATATAACTTTGATGTTCTGCAAAACAAGGTTTAAAACACTTTTTTCTTACTGGTGAAAATCAGATGGTCAGATCTGTTTTCTCTCAGGTACATCGCAGTGTAAGCTTCATAGTGAACATTACTACATCACTCTCGTCAACGTAGAACATATCAACAACAAAAATATATCTTGACTCCATATAGTGGTTATTTTGGGAAAATCCCAGGTATTTTGAGCAGTAGGATCATAAAAAATATGTGCTAATATAAAATTTTATTAAGTAGCCTATATAAAATTGCTAAATAAATCTATCAGTACTTTTTTACTTAAGTACATACAAAAATGAGTACTTTTGTACTTTCACTCGAGTAAAATTGAAAAAGGAGAACTTTTACTGGAGTAATATTTTATTATAGGTATCTGTACTTTTACTCAAGTACTTGATTTGTGTACTTCGTCCACCACTGGAAAAGGGAAAACCAAAATGCAAAGAAACTAAACTGACGAGATTGTGACAGTGATATTTGTTAGTGTTTTAGGCCTACGAAACAAAAAGCTTTAGGTAACTTGTCACGATCTACAGCAAACAGTACCTGAGGGTTATCAATATTCCAATATAAAAATCACCAATTACTTACTAAAAATGTAAGCTTAAGCTTAATCCAAATGACACCATAAGAATTTCCAAATTTCAGAAAAAAATATGTACAACAGCAGAACAGTTGGAATTGAAGAAAAAAAAACCCACAATAACATTGTTTCAACTGTAATAAAATATCACTGGTCAGTCACAGCAAATGTTTTTGACAGTTAATAATTTGCATATTTGTTTCCACCTGATTATTAATAGACCATTAGTTTGTGATTTTTGCTTTGCTGCATCATGCTGGGTGTGAAAAGCCATAACATTGCAATTACTTGGCCTTTTCATGATTTAAATTATGATTCAAGCTGTAGACAGTGGTAAGCCTGTATTAAAATCACTGTTGACATTTTCTTTAGACAAAAATGGATTACTTGATTAAGAAAGAAGTTGAAGAGGGACCTTCAAAACATCTGAAGCAGGTCAATCACTTAACATACTATATTCAAAATTAATAACCATTGATTACAGACATTTCTTCAGCGGAATTAACTTGAATGTTTGTGTACATAACAGATTATTTTTTTCTCTCCTTTCAAATTTTTACAGGAAACAGAAGCGAAAAAACACAATTTCAAGTTTTCTTTAAACTCTAAGACATTTTCAGTGGCGTGTAAAACATTCATGACTGTGCTTGAGGCTCTTAATACAAGCCCAATTTTCAGGAGTGAAAAAGACAAAAACAAAAACATGCAGAAAGAAATACTCATCCAAAGATCAAAAGGAGCAGTTCCTAGGGCAGCTGTGAAGACTGATTTTCCCTGCTGTCTTATTGAAAGAGATGAGATCTTAGACATAGACTTCATCCAAAAGGATGAAAATAGTTCTACAAATCAAACAACTGTAGATCCTTCACTCCTCGGTAAAAGAAGTAAACCTGAAACATTAGTCACAATCTGGGTTAAAAAAGAAGGAGGACCAAAAGTGCAATGCTTACTGAAGAGCAAAGCCCTGAGGAAGAGTGTTCGCTATGTTTGTGTGTTTGGATTCAAAGGAGAGAAAGTCAAAACTGCTCTTAAACGTGATGGACGATTCAACAATGTCATTTTCAAGAAACACTGTGGACTTTCTGAGCTTGGTGGGGATACAAACCATGAATTGTCAATACCTGTAGAGGATCTTGAAGGAAAGTCTTTCCAGGTAGTTGTTCTTAGTGACCAGAATCAGCCAGACAGTCAAGATGATTTGACTTTTGTCAAGACTGAAGCTAATGTAGCTTCAGATGCTGATGTGGCAGAAACTGCCGGCTCAAGTCAGAATCCCATCAACACTGAGCGAGACAAGAAACAAGATGGAAATGCAAAGTCCATGAATCCTTCAACTAAAGGGTATGACACTAAACCTATTGTAAATTCTGAAGAGATTCTGGGAATTCTGCGTGATCAGTTTAAAGATTTACTGGATACATTAAAGCAGCGAGAGAAACTAAAGAACAAATCTGAGGTCCAAAGGTTCTTTAGAGAAGAATATGGTAGAAGTGTTGAGAATTTCTTGGAAGTGAAGAAAGTGAAGCAGCTTATGAAGCTCTCTGACTCTGTGTGTCAGATTCGAAAGGGGGGGTCTCCTGAAGGAACTGGTTTCTTGCTCTTCGACAGATTCATCCTCACTAATGCTCATGTTATTGGGATATTTACTGACCTTACGAAAGTTAACTTTGCAGAGTTCACAGCCGTTTTTGATTATGAAGACATGGAGTCAGAGAAACGCATACAAATTAAACAACTCACAGATTACTGTTATAGAAAGGATGAGCATGGAAGACATCTTGACTATGCTCTTCTTGAACTCGATGACAATAATGACATTTCTAAGTACCATCAATTGCTTTATTCTTACAGTCCAAACCTTCCTAATAACAGATGTCAGATCTGCATTGTGGGGCATCCAGGTGTGGGAGTTAAGAAAATGGACCCCTGCATTATCATTGGAACAGAAAGTCGACTAGATGCAGAAGAAAAACACAAAACTGAGAATGTAAATGTCATTAATGTCATGACACGGAAGTCTTTGGAAGAGAAATGGGACTTTCATAAAAACCAGATTACTTACAACTCTTGCTTTTTTCACGGATCTTCTGGCTCTCCAGTTTTTGATGCAGACTGCAATCTGATTGGTATTCACACTGGCGGCTATGTGTACGAAGGACATGGAAAAACTACTAAGAGTGTTATGGAATACGCCTATTCCATTCAGCCCATTCTGAATATGATCAAAGCACAGACTAAGATAAAAGGTTTGCTTGAGATCGTCAAAATCTTAGAACCCTACTGTGATCAAAGCAATGTTTCTGAGACTCCCAAGGCAACAGAATTAGACTGACTGTGCGATGGACAGTGCCGAAGAGCTTTCGATGAAACTGTCCACACGTCTGTGCCACCATTTTTTGGGGGAGGAAGTGACTGCAAAAACTTAATTTCTGAGAGACCTAAAATAGAGATGATTGCGTGTTCGGAAGCAAAGATACATTCTGTTTCTCTCATTTTTGACAAATGTAAAGTCATGTACCTCACCTGCGGGTTATTTTAGGTCTGACTCATGCCAAGAGACCAAGAACAGTGAACATGATTCATTTGGCAAAGACCAAAGATATAGTTATAGTTCATTATTTATTGTATTTTCTTTACATTGTCATTCATACATACTTGTGTATGCATATATATTCATATACATACTCATTTAACATAAATAATTCACTCATATATTCTTTATATTCTTTTTACTTTATATTTGTGTTGATATTTTATACTGATTTTAAATAGATTTACATTGATCTTAATGTTTTGCTCTTGCTGTCATGTTCAAGCTTCCACATCATCTTTGAATCACACAAATACACCAAATTATTTAATTTGACAGAATTGCTGTAATATGAGACAAGAATACACAACTACAATCAAAGGTGTATCTCCATTACAGTAAATACATTTAGAAACTTCTTTGAGTTTACTGAAGGGTAATGTTCAGCAAATCAATGTTCTTCATGCATTCATGATAAATATAGATGTAAATGACATTAATGTTTGTCCCACTTACATTTATTATTCCTCTGGCGTGTGCCTTGTCTGATGCATGTATTAGTGTTGGTGTGTGTTGTTTTGCTTATTTATCACGTTGAGAAGCTTCTAAGATCTTCAGTTTGTTGGGCCTGGAAAATGTTGTGAATGTCCTGTAGAGAAGGAATGCAATCATAATTAATACAAATTTAATATTTTAAAATAATCTCACTGATTAAACTCTGAATGAACTGTACAATTGTAAAATGAAAACTTAGCAGTTTACATCTTAAATTACAACAAATACCCCATGAAAAGGCTTGATGAACGCAGGTTTTTCCTATATTTTCTGTTTTAATATAAAGTGATGGTTCACTCAAACCAGTATAATTTACTTTCATTTGCAGAACACAAGAAGATATTTTGTAGTCCAAGATCATTATTTTATGTTATACTCCTAGGAAGCTGGTACTGTGAGGACCCTTCCATCAGGTCCTGCAGAAAGGGATGCTGGGACAGCGTGGAGAAGGGAATCTTCTCCTCACCCTTAAAAGCCAACTCCTTAATCACCTTCTGCAGCTCCTGAACACAACATCACATTAAATGCAGCTCCATACAGACCCTTGTCAAAGTCCCTTTAAGAGAAGTCACTGGGCGGCCATCTTTGAAATGCCTTTCAGGCATGCAAGTGCAGCTCTCTTAGCTTCTCTTTGAATGGGGAAACATCAAATTCTCCAAAACTGTTTGCCAAGCTTACGATTAATTTCATATTTGAAACCACCAGTAAAATCTGACAACAACTGTCTCATAAATGTTGTTTCTTTTGCTCAAATAGCGTTAAACAAAGCTTATTTTTCAGGCTAGACCAGCCAATGCACATGTGCAGTCCTAATCGCTGACTATTTTTATAGCAACCAGGAATTCTAACGGCAGCTGCAGTGACGCGATGAATCGTACCCATTAGCTATTGGCTCTTTTACTCAGAAGGTGGGGCTTCCTTCAATAGAGCGGCCATATTGAGCGTTGCATTTTTCCCCATTCAAAACTATACGAGTGACACGTCTAGGGTATTCTATAGACTTTGCCCTTGTTTAGACCATCTACTGGTCTACAGAATCACAGTTTATGTCGCTCTATTCCAAAACCAAGTGAAATACTTTCCAGTGAACTACTATCTAAATCTACTGGACACAAAGTTTTCACAAATAGACCTACATTTATGAGACAGTTATGAGTGACTAACACACACACACACCTTGATTGTTTAATATTTGTTAGCTATGTTTTATACATTTAAGTATTTTTGCCATTTTGCTTGCCATTTTAAATTAAAAATGCTTCCTATTGGTTAAAATGGTTCAAATGATGTAGGGTGAATTTGGGTTGCTGGGATCTTTTGGTTTTGGAACAGAGTTGTTATATTCTACCTCTTTGAATTCATCTCCGCTCCTGTGGTTGGGCTGGAAGCGGTTCAGATGTGAGGAGATGTGATCATCTCCATGACTCAGAACTCTGAGCTCATCATCGACAGACACGCCCACTTCATCAGACTCCACCCCTCTCTCCTCCTCTTCATCAGCAGCATCACACTCCTCAACTCCAGCACCCTCCATATACAGCACAGACTACAGCAGTAACACAGCGGTTTAAAACAAAAAATCAGAGTGAACCTCATGAAAATACATTTGAAATATTTCACAGTTTAAGTAATATATTATTTTTGTGCATTACAGCAATGAGAATAAGTAAATTAAGCAAGATTAATGTGCTTAGTTGAATTAAAAATGTCACAATGCAAATAATAAAGGTTCTAAAAACGGTTTTCTTTTGATTTTGGGGTGAAAGATGACAAGTTCTCTTCAAGCTCTTCAGCTCAGAAGAGTGAACCGTGTCATACTGTGTGTGTACCTGTGTGAGGGGGCTGGTGTGTTTATAGTGCAGTGTGTGTCCGATCAGGAGGCTGAGGGCTCTGGTGAAGCCCTGAGCTGGTTCAGGATGGCAGCAGAAATACAGCAGCATGCTCAGATAGTCCAGCATCAGCGGAGATGAGTGTGTGCTCGCAAACAGACTGAAGGAAAACTATACACAGAAACAAGGAAAACAACCACATATATGTTCATACACATATTATCTGTTCAGAACATCTTTTGGGAAACATAGTTGCAATCAAATTTAAAGGAATATTTTACAAAAAAATGAAAATGTGCTTAAAACATTTCCTCAGTCCATTCAAGATGTAGATGAGTTTGTTTCTTCACAGAAACAGACATGGAGAAATTAGCATTACATCTCTTGCTTGCCAATGGATCCTCTGCAGTGAATGGGTGCCGCATGAACGAGTTCATGCAGCTTTTCACTACACAAGACATTGATGGACTGGAGTGGTGTGGATTACTTGTGGATTATTGTGATGTTTTTATCAGCTGTTTGGACTCTCTTTCTGACGGCACCCATTCACTGTAGAGGATCCATTGGCGAGCAAGTGATGCAATGATACATTTCTGAAATCTGTTCTGATGAAGAAACAAACTCATCTACATCTTGGATGGCCTGAGGGTGAGTATGTTTTCAGCGAAGCAAATTTTCATTTTCGGGTGAGCTATTCCTTTAATGCATTTAATCAGTTATGTTTTACTGCATTAAAGGGGTCAAATTATGAGGATTCAAGTTATTCTTGATCTTTTGAGATATTTAAAAAAACGTCACAATACATCTTTACAAAGAGGCTGTTACTGAAAGATGGGAGAGTTAGACAGTTGCGGCAAAAAAAAAGAAAAAAAAATTATATGACCCCATTTAAAGTAAAAAAAATCCTTTAACCTGCTGCATTATCTTCTTAAGATTAGCTAGTTTGTTATAAGGTAGAGGTTCAGTTGGATCATCACAGACAGGAAGATCTCTTTTACTGGGAAACCACAATTCAACCTGATTATAGAACAAAACATGTTAAATTGAACTTATAGGCACATATAAATGTAGCAATATTATATAAATGAGGCTTGCTTTCATTCATTTTAACTGTATAAACAGCATGCAGCTGGAACAAAATGAACTATAGAACCATATTTGAATTATTAAAATGCTGTAAAAGTGATTGCACTAAACAAAAAATCTGTTTGTTTAATAGGTCTAATGTTTCAGTGACGCTCTATGAGTGTAATAAACCTGTGTGTATTATTCTTGTGTGATGAGTCCAGTTCCTGCTGTGTCGACGCCTCTGTAGTGCTGAAGGGTTTTTAACAGCTGAGTCTGAGAGGGAAACGGCCACGGCAGAGCTGCACTGAGCAGAAACTGACGCCAGTCCAACATCTCAGAGTCCTGAGCTAATGCACACACCAGCTCATCAACCTACACACACAATAGCACATGTTATCATGTGAGTACAAACAGGCTTGCATGTAAAGGCGCAGTCACATTAATGCATTTTCAGCAAAATCTTGAGGGCAAAAAGGTCCACTGTCAACAGTGTAGCGACGAATGAAGCTCACACAGAAGTCACTTTCATACCAAGCAGTTTTCTGTTAGTCAACGCAGTGAATTTGAGTGACAAACTTAAAAAAGTTCTGAAATCTGTGTGGGGAAATCTTTCACCATTTTTATATACCCAAGCCAAAGCAATGAAGACACTTTTAAAATTAATCAATTTCACCCACTTCCTTAAGCAGTGGTTGGTTGGGATGAATGATTGCTACCAAAGACACAGCAAACCATGGAGGAGTTTATAATTTAGGTTAGAGCTGTACCTGTGAGGGAGTGATATGCATCCAGGGTTCAGGCAGGACATCACTACCCATGTGAGGAGAGGTTAACTCGTGCAGAACTTCAGTCAACTCATTACTGCACACCAGACCTGGACACATCACACAATGCACAAAAAACAAAATACAGTTACTGGATTCTACTGGAACATGTTGCATTCAGTTCTGCTCGGCTCTGTTTTAACTGTTACGTCCTTCGACGTAAGTTATTATTTTTATTTATTTGCATTATGTATTGTATATGTTGTATTGTGTGCTACGGATTGTGCTCAGCTCTCTCCCTCTCCCTCTCCCCTTCTGGCAGCGCTTGATTGGGACCAGCTGCAGGAGATTGCGTGGTGAGCCGGAGCGTTTAAAAGCTGGGAAGCAGAGCAGCGATGGAGAGCTTCTGTAGTGTGCGCGTTGTGAAGCTCCGCCGCGGGTGTCGTGCCGTTCCGTCCACTGTCTCCTGCCCCAGACAACAGTTGGTTGTGTAGTGTTGTTAAACGACGGTGTTATAGTGTGGGTAACCATTCTGAGTGGCGCTGCGGAAACACCGTTTCCTGAACTGCAAGGACTAAGCTATAGCCTATCTGAGTCCTCTGTAATCCGATCCTTAAGAGTTCTTTTGGTTGTTAGCTAGTATTCGTTATTTGTAAACACCTATTCGTTAAGTCTTCGTTATTTGTAAACCCCTATTTGTTATTTCTGAAGCAGTAGGTTGGGGATTGCCATTTATTTTGTGAACGTCGTTTTCTCCTGTTTTTTGGCCAGAGAGGGAGTTAGGGAAGACCTCTGTATTTCTTTTGGGAATTTTTATTTGTTAGGCTATTTGGGCTTCTCTAAACCCTTAGTTTCCCTTTGGTTTGTTATTTTGGCATGGATCCCCTTCCGAAGAGATGTGCTTCCAAACGTCAATTTAAAGATGTAATAAACAAACTTTTGCTTGTGAATAAGCCTCTATTGTGGTCATTGTGAGCTGGAACAGGAGAGGAGCTAAATTATTTCTTTAATTTTATTCTTGTCATCGGCCTTACCAACCCTAGACTGGTCGGGTCGTGACATAACTCTCATTCTGTTCATTCAGTTTTGCACACAAGACTTGTTTACCCAAAATTACAGTTTTGGAACAACATGAGAGTAAATAAATAACTGAATGTTTATTTTTTGGTAAATAATCCCTTTTATTTTAAAGACAATCAATCCGTGGCATTTTAGTTTAGGGTTATTTGAGTAATGCTGATTCTGACCAGTAGGTGCTGTCTTGTGCAGCTGTTGAACAGTGAGAGTGCTGTTTTTGGGCTGCTCCAGCAGGGATCGGTGTGGAGCGGGCGACGGACTCGCCACTACAAGTGTGTCTCCACCATGCAGAAATCAGCGCTCTGCAGCACCAGCTCATGATGGATCTGAACTCCATTCTCAATGTGCTGCCGCACCAACTCAGTTTACCAGTATCGACCAGCTGACAAACGCAAACATATTAAGCACATATACATTTATGAACATGTGTACAGTATGATGAGAAGCACATATGGCATTTTTGGGTAAATGTCCTGAAACTTATTAAGAATATGTCCCAGTCATATTGACATACAGAGTGAACTTATTTTGCAAAACATTTCTCTTGTTTTATATATAATTCCTTCAGTTGTCTTTGTGTGTGTGTGTGTGTGTGTGTGTATATATATATATATATATATATATATATA
>NW_015537932.1:242700-246197 GCF_001515605.1 Sinocyclocheilus anshuiensis | reverse complement strand
ACCAGGAAATTAACGTTCTTAGAATTGACAGACAGTTGACCCTGAGAGGTCAAGTAAATACTTACAGCGGATCTAAATATTTATAATTAATTATAACTAGTTATGATTAATTATTAATATTTCCCCCTTGAGCTGATTCGCTACAATATATACATATATATATATATATTTATTATATTTACAATATTTAAAATAAGTTGACTTCGATATTTTATTGCAAAATAAGAATTATATTTATAAATCAAGGTATTTGTTCTACTGAACTGATTTTACACTCATTTTAATACAAATAAATATATTACACACACACACACAAATTTCATATTTTTTTCTGAACAGAACAATATATATATAAAATTATTAAAAAACATTTAAAAAAACATATATATATATATTAAGTATATTAACAATATTTAAAATAAGTTGACTTAGATATTTTATTGCAAAATAAGAATTATATTTATAAATCAATGTATTTGTTCTACTGAATTGATTTTACACTCATTTTAATAAAAATAATAAAAATGCTAAAAAATTATTCAAATAAGTACAAATGTATTTCATAAGTTATGTTTTACTGTGTAATAGTTATGAAAATAGTATTTTCTTGCAGTATTTTCTTTATTGTTGTTAAAAACCTTAGGTGAAGGTGATATGTGTTCATTTAATGATTATTTTTTATAAATGTATATAAATAATGAATTCACTGTTTATTAAAAGTTACATATTTATATATTATATAGTTTATATATAAGTTTTATAAGTTATATAACAAAACAAGAATTTATACATACATGTTATTTGTTTTACTAAAGTAATTTTATGCTAAATTTAATAAAAATAATAATTTGAAGCCTCGACTTATTTTGCAAAATATAATTTATGTTTTATCTTGTGATTTTGGAGTGAAATATGATCCGGATAGTTCAGTTGCTTTGACACAATCTGTATTGTTAAAAGCGCTATATAAATAAAGGCGACTTGACTTGACTTGACTCTCTGTGCCTCCATCTGCTTCTGTTCTTCATCACCCTCCTCTTCTTCTCGCTGCTGCATCTCTGCCAACACCTGACACACATGAAGACAGATATATCATCATTTTATATCCAATCAGAATTTTAAGTAGGAACTATTCTTTTTGAAATATCTAATTTTAAAATGTCTAATTGTGCATAAAAAGATAAAAGAATCAACATTACCATGAAACATACACCACCGTTCAAAAGTCTGGAATAATTTAAATGTTTTAATGTTTTTGAAACAAGTATCCCATGCTCATGCTCATCAAGGTTGCATTTATTTGATCAATCAAATACAATTTAAAATAACCATTTTCTATTTGAATATATTTAAAAATGTGACCCTGGACCACAAAACCAGTCATAAGTAGCACGGGTATATTTGTAGCAATAGCCAAAACTACATTGTATGGGTCAAAATTATCGATTTTTATTAATGCCAAAAATCATTAGATTAAATATCATAATCAATAATCAGAGTAAATTTCCTACTATAAATATATTAAAACTTAAATTTTGATTAGTAATATGCATTGCTAAGGACTTCATTTGGACAACTTTAAAGGCGATTTTCTCAATATTAAAATTTTTTTGCACCCTCAGATTCCAGATTTTGACTGGTTTTGTGGTCCAGGGTCACAAATGTAATTTATTCCTGCAATGACAAAGCTGAATTTCAGCATCATTACTCCAGTCTTCAGTGTCACAAGATCCTCCAGAAATCATTGTAAGACTAAGACATCAAGGCTGATTAAAATTCAGCTTTGCATCACAGAAAATAAATTACATTAAATTGCAAATATATTCAGAAGTTTTACTGCAAAAAGTTTTTTTACTATTGTAATAATATTTCATAATATTACTGTTTTTACTGTATTTTTAATTTAAAAAATGCACACTTCCTTGATATTAATAAATGCAGACTTGGTGAGCAGTGTTTCAAAAACTAATTATTCCAAACTTTTGACAGGTAGTTTAATTAAAAACTATAAATTAACAATGTAATATTCAACTTAGTAACCAATATAATAGTAATTATAACATTGAAAGTATTTGTTTTTATACATATGATAATTGTAAAAAAACATTTATTTGTCATCTATTATATTGTTTAAATAAACAATTTCACACAGCATTAAACCACTTTTTTTGGTATAGACTTTTCTATTATTGACTATTCATCTACATTTTGACAACTGATTTGTCAATTGATTTGAGATCTCACACAAAGGCATTTCTAAGATCGCAACCTTCTACTTGAACATAATGAGCTGATGTGATTCAGAGGAATATGTCAGTAGATATATTTCAGTAACCGCTAATATAATTTATTGGAGTTCATTTTGTGATTTCAGGGATAAAACTTAATGCAACACACTTTAATAGAGTTTAGAGTGAAGTAGCCTCAGACAGCTACTGCAGCCACAGATTTCTGCAAAAGCATAGACAGATCGCAACATCAAATTGTTTAAGTTGCTGATAACTGATTTAATCACAGATTTTTAGGTGGCTGAAATTTAGCTAAGACAGCGTTCTCAAATGATTATCTACTGGCAAAACAGGGCCTTGTATTTATGAACTTAACAGCAAAATTAAACACTATCTTTCAAAATATAATCAAACACTAGCTTTCTATTGTTTCTATTCTATCTACTTGTTTTTCTTTGATTTTAGCAAATGGCTGCAATATAACAAAGAGTGAAAAATTTAAGGGGGTCTGAATACTTTCCGTACCCACTGTATGTATATATGTGTGTTTGTATATATGTATGTATGTGTATGTATACTGTATGTGTATATATGTATATGTATGTATGTGTATATATATGTATATGTGTATACACCTTGCTACGTGTACTGTGTTAGAGAAGGGTTGAAATATCAATGTGTAATATATTAACACATTAAAATGTATCTAAACAACTTCACAGTAAAAAAACAATGTCTATGTTCAAAATCGAATGCTAGTGTACTGTTTACTACACAGAATACACTGCATATTGCTTACTATTTATATGAAATCGTATGTAAAACAGTAGACATATTGCTAAGATTGTATAATGTTTAAAAGGCAATTAATATTCAGTAATATTATTGATTTAACTGCACGGACACTATCAGATGAGAATAAGATTTGAACTGAATTGGTGAAAATTTGCATGCATACTGCAAAAATAATATATGCTATTCTGAACACAGCCAAAGTCACACATTATGAGATTGATACTTCAGTAGCACGGCAGAAGAGCTGTAGTCCTGTAATGTCTGTGGCATGATGATAACATAATATACAGCAGTATGTGAGGTTTGTTTTTTTACATTTTTGGTGCCTCTTGCTCGACATGGTCATCTGTGATGTCAATCAAAGGGATGCGAGTAAAACCACGTGTAGATTCAGGAAATGTAGTTTTACACATTGCTGTGTAATAATCTCTCAACAGACACAGGGAGTCTTGAAAGCGGCCCACTTCTATCTGC
>NW_015537932.1:230224-242679 GCF_001515605.1 Sinocyclocheilus anshuiensis | reverse complement strand
ACACACACACACACACACACACACACACACACACATGAACAGAACCATTAGACTTCAAACTCATTCCAGATGTTTTTTCCAGATTAATGTTTAATACCTGCATTAATGCAGAATAATGGTTGATCAGTACAGCAGTGTGATCGTCTAACCAGCTATCATCAATGACACCTGCTCTCTCCTGCTCCGCCTCTTCCTTGTGCTTATCACAGATGTCCCATAGACGCTCACGCAAGTCCTGCACAAAAACACAAACACACACTCATCACAATATGAAAATAAGCAGAAAAGTATGTTTTGTTTTTTGGTAAAAACTGTAGCCAATTTGTGATAAACCTGCAGCAAACAAATATGAACTGAAATAGTTTAAAAAACTTTTGTAACTGTGAATATTATACTTATTGTTTTGTTTGCCTGTTTTTAACAATAAATACAATGTACAATGTAACACAAATACAATTTTAATACAAAATAAACATAAAAAAAAAATACTTGAAAAACATTACACACAGACATAACATATAAAATGAAACTAAAAATAAAATAAAAATTAATTAATTAAACTGCATTTTCCTTGCTTTATTGCTAATAAATATACTGCAAATTTATTTTAAGGTCTTCCCCCAATCTTCACTGATTTTTGCTTTTTGAAGTTAATTAACATTTGAGAATAATTTACCAAATGTGTTTTTTATTTGTGTGCGCTGAAATATAGCATGTATTGCCTGTGAAAATATTTAACTTTTGTGTTTTTTTTTTTAAGGTTACATGCAAAAAAAAAAAAAACTTAGTATTTTTGTCTTGTTTTTCAGTACAAATACATTTCATAAACATTCTTAAATGAAGATACATTTACCTGAGGGTCTTCTAAAAATTTGATTAAAATTAAATGAGTTTATAATTAATACATATCTGCCAGTGGGGTAAGAAAACATAATTTAATCTCAAAAGGAAAACAAGTTTATTTTTCTTACCCTATTAGTAGAATTATTTAGCACAACAAATAAATTTTTTTCAGAAAACAAGACTTTATATCTTGTCATTTTCCTTCTCAAGTAAATGTATCTTGATTTTAGAATGTTTAAATATTTGTACTGAAAAAAAGACAAAAATACCGAGGAAGAAAAGCTTTTTTTTTTTCCCCAGTGTAAGAGATTGTCTCACATCCAGTCTTTGATGGAGTTCCCCCTTTGGTCTCCTCGTCCTTTCTGATGTTGTCAGGAACGCTGTTATAATCACACTGCCATGCGCTTACAAACTCCTGCTTCAGATCCGGCTTCTGTAAGTACTGCCTGAAGTTCTCCCTGAAACACACTAACACACACACACTTATGTTATACACTTACACACACATACACAGGCCTCACGTCACACACACGAGCACTGTTCTCTCACCGGATGTTGTAGAGGTGGTGAATGATGAGCTCACGTTCACTGCGGAGGTTCTGCCTCACTGCTTTGATGTTAGTCACGTATGAATTACAGACGTTCTCCCAGGACGGCACAAGATACTCTGGGATCTCCTGCAAAACGGTGACCAACATAACAGAAAAACAAAACTGACGTGATATAAATGGGTCATATAATACATTTATATTATATAAAAATGTTTTTTGTTTTTTTAGCTGTTCACAACCACTTTAAGTCCTATAGTGTAATCTCTACATTAGATGTTCTATATTCAATTTCTATTTCAAATAAATGCTGTTCTTTTAAAATTTTCAAAGAATCCTGAAAAAAAAAATGTATCACAGTTTCCACAAAAATATGAAGCAGTACAACTGTTTTGAACATTGATAATAATAAGAAATGTTTTCTGAGCAGCAAATCAGCATATTAGAATGATTTCTGAAAGATCATGTGACACTGAAGACTGGAGTAATGATGCTGAAAATTCAGCTGTGCGTCACAGGAATAAATTACATTTTAAAAATATATTAACATAGAAAACAGTTATTTTGAATTACAATAATATTTCATTTAATGCAGAGTATCACTGCATTTTTTATCAAATAAATGCAGCCTTGGTGATTAGATGAGTGTAATGGCTTTCCATCTGATATTCCAAATCAAACAGACTTTTTGAATGTCATTTTTCCATGTTTAATCAGCATGTCAGTCTTCTGAGAGACCGTGTGTTACGTGTGTGTATGTATGTGCCTTTGGTAAAGGTTCCTCCACGTAGCGATTTCGGGGGAGCTGCTTTAGACTTAGCAGAGCAGGCACTTTCTGGACGGGTGTGTTCAAGTAAGGAGGATGTAGACATTTTCCTGGAGTGACCCATAGCTGCTCCTATGGGAAAGGACAGAGAGCATTCACTAGACACGCATTTGCAAAAGGAAATATAAGTGCTTAAAAGGCAGCAGATGGATAATGTTAAAGTTTTAGGTAGAAAAATTAGAGATTTTTAAAATTTCTATTCTACAAAACGTTTGAATGAGTATGTAGCAAGCTGAATTATTAGCAGAAAATTGTGGAGAAGTAAAGAAATAAAAATATCAGCAATTGCACCAAATTGCACACTTTTGCTCAGTTTGAATATAATTGAGGTGTTTTTTTTTTCCCTCAACAAAACCATGTATACAAACTTTTCTTGCTGTTGTTTTTTTTTTATTTTGTCCAAAGGTTGAATAAACGGTTTCATTAAAAAAAAAATTTTGACTTATTTCCTATTTCAGGCTTTACAGGGTTAAGTCAATCTACCTTTTTCAGCTGAATCCATAGTGTCCATCAGACCCATCTTCACGTTACTGAAGAGAGTGTCCTCGTCTACATCTGCAGAGACTTTCACTAAAATATTCTGCTGGTCACCAAACCATTTCTCCAGTTTTGGCCATGTGTCATGGAAACCACAAATTCTGTTAAAGAAACTATAACAAACAAAAACTTCTGAACATCAGAAAATCTGAACAGCAGCACAAACACATTTCTCCATTATGTGGCATTTTTGAGTGAAAAGCATTCAATAAAAATAATAAAAAAAGTAGATTTTATGAATTGGGACTTGACTGGATCATGTAATGTTACACTATTTTCTAGCACAAAATGATATCAGTCAAAAAGAAAAGTAATTTCCTTCCTGTGGAATAACATGTATGGATGAATCATTGGAAAATCACTCTAGAAACATCCATTAAAAGTAGTAAATACAGTCAGTTTGTTGTTCTGTTCAATGTAAGGATAATGTTGAGCAATTTGTAAGTGACCTTCTTTATGTAAAACCAATAAAAAATAAATAAATACAGTCCATTTTGATTTTACGTGGACTTTAAATGGCTCAGAAACCAATTTATTTGTTAGAGAAATAGTTGTACTTTTATTTAAAGAAACAGAAACTGCACTTGTTAAAATTACAAATTACTTGCTTCTTGCGTCAGACCAAGGCTGCATCTTATTGCTAAAGAGATGATGCCAACCCCTCAGAGGACCTCAGATGATGCCAACCCTGAAACAACATACAGAACTACCACATTTTGCTATATTGATTGCATCATATAATAATTGCTGTTAATAGTGTACATCGTCTGTTTGATTACGTCTTTAATTGATTACGTCTGATTTTTCCATACATTTCTGCCATATGTACATTAACTGACAATCACCACTGATAAGCTACTACTAAATATTGTAGAAACTTAATTTGCTGTAAAGTTGCTTTGCAATGATTTGTATCGTGAAAAGCACTATACAAATAAACTTTGTATGATGTCCCCCTAGAAAAAGTTTGTCATCATTTGCTTTTGAAATATTAAAAAAATGGTTTAGTTTATTAAATAATAAATACCTGTAGAACGTCTCATATGAGAATATTTATTTGACTCCAAAAGCAGGTTTTTGATGTTACTTTGGTTACCTTTTTCCATTAGCATTGCACTTTTCTGCTTGTTTTACTGTATTCATATGGTAGCAGAGTGGGCATTTTTAATTCATTTCTATGGAGGCCAAACTACACGCTCTCACAGGGAATTGTAGGATTGACAGAGGACTGGAGAAAGCACTGAGAGCAGTTGAGAGCGTCCAAGAGTCAACTGACAAATGACAGGCAAAAATGCTGGGTGGTAGTCAATCACTGTGAAGTTTGCTGTTAAGTTAAGTCCTCTGTCATGAGCATTTACAAATATGCCTATTATGCTGAAGTCTCTGCTGGATTTAGTGCATAAATCATATTGTTTACATATTGCTAATTTCATTCAGATTTCAAATGCAGTTTGGATGCATTCATTGTGACTAGACTGGCTGCGTTAACAAAAGTGTATTAGCATTTGTGTATTTGGGGATTACAAAATCAAGCTTGCATCTTTCCAACTGTAATTGTGTATATACTATATATATCGGACATAATGAAAACAATCATAGATTATACACATTCACTACAAACACACTGTACGTTTTCACACACCTGTGCTGTATCTGTTTCCTCCCCAGGCTTTTTTCATCGGATAAGGATGCTGGATCTTGTGTGTCCACATCTGTCATACTCATCTTTTCATCTGGAGCATCACTGCCGTCTCTCTCCTGCTCTACGCTCTCCCCGTCTACTAATAAGTAGCTTTATTATTATTACATACTAAAAACGATAAAGCCCATCATGTTGGTAAGAGTAACTAACGATAAAGTAAATCTGAGATTAACATCTAGCAGTACAATCTGTGTTCACTCACCAGCCTGATGGGCGGCTCGCTCTAGAACCTGCTCATCTGAGACGTCTAACAGCACCACTAGGTCCAGTGCAGGGGGTGGATCTTTAGGAGTGTTTTTGCTTTGTGTTTTTGTCTCAGCCTGATCAGGTTCAGTCCCATTCAGAGCTTTCTCCAGCATCTGAGCCTGACCGATGTCCACTGGGAAGACGTCAAGAATCCAGCCACAGTCAGCAGGGATGTTCCTGAAGAACACGACAGAAGGGAATCAGATGGATTTTTAAGAATATTAGAAGTGCACTAAGTAAATAAAAGTTTTTCATGTGCACCAGGGTTATTATAGTTAAATAAAATTGTTTTATTTAATTAAAATAAACATTACCTGAAATAAAACAAACAAAATTTTTTTTTATTTTATTACTAAAAAAGCTAAAACTAAATCAGCTAAAACTAATAAATACAAATTAATCAAATCTATAAAGACAAAGTAAAACTAGTAAAACATACAATAACAAAATTAAAAATTCTTTAACTAAAATTAATAAAAATAAAATTAAAAACAACAATAGTATATCAATAAGAGTAAAATAACACTGATGTGCACTCAAAGCGGGAACATTTTGTCTTAATTTTTGTATAAAAAGTAAAAACTGCAAAAAAGTCAGAAATTTTTAATCTGCTTAAGATAAAACAATATGACAATTAAAAAAACAAGTATGGTGTGGAGACAAAGCTCTTTACCTGATAGCATCCACTATGATGTCAACCAGAAGATTATCAGGAACAGCTTTTCGTGTCCTAAGAGCCTGCTCTACCGCTGCACCTCGCTGTGCTCGCAACGACCACTGCAGAGCAGAGCAGATCATAGTACATCATGGACCATATCAAAGAGCTCACTGCTGCTAAATACAGAGAGGAAAACAGTTCACATGGAGAGGGGCTTTGCGATTGCCTTTACTTTTTCTTTGTCCTCTTTTTCGAGAAGTCCAGATGTCTTATGCGGCTGAGGTCCTGATGTGAGACATCCAGAAGAGCAGATCACTATTAGAACTTGAGTGAGCATTTTCATAGTAAATAATATCAGTCTTTATTGGGTTTTTGGTTTAGTTAAAGGGCATTTATAGAAAACCATATGAAAAGAAAGAATGCACTAATATGCAGTTAAAATAATATACATTTAGATATACATGTAAGAATAAGTGTAATCAATTAGTACAGAAATCAATAAAAGCAAATGAAAAAAAAAAAATATCCCAATGAGTATTTTAGTCTACTAAATGATTACATGTAAATGGAAATACTTGGTCCTCCATGGGGTGCATAACGTTAAATTAATAAATAGAGTATATGAATCTCTTAACATATGCAGAAATAAACAAATACACTACCTTTCAAAAGTCTGCAATTTGTAATGTTTTTGAAAGAAGACTCTTTTGCTCACCAGGGCTGCATTTATTTGATCAGAAATACAGTAAAAACAGTAATATTATGAAATATTATTACAATTTAAAATAACTGTTTTCTATTAGAATATACTTTAAAATGTAATTTATTCCTGTGATGCAAAGCTGAATTTTCAGCATCATTACTCCAGTCTTCAGTGTCACATGATCCTTCAGAAATCATTCTAATATGCTGATTTGCTATATGATACATCTTGTCAGAATTCTTTGATGAATAGAAATTTCAAAGGACAGCATTTTTTTTGGAAATCATTTGTAATATTATAAGTCTTAACTGTCACTTTTGATCAATTGAATGCATCCTTGCAAAAAAAAAAAAAAAACTTTTGAATGGTAATGTAAATAAATAAAGTTTTAAAAGTTGTCTAATATTCCCACAAACCTGTTTCTAGAGGGGAGGATTTCTCCTCCTCTTCTTCTCTCTGAGGCTGCTCAGTACGTTCTGTCGGAGAACCATTTCTCTTCAAGCTCTTCTGAGCATGGCAAATACAAGGTCAGCTCCAGCAGGAAAATTAAACAGTATAATGAAGTAAATTCAATTGTTGCACAGAAAACAGTACAGTTACACACAACACAAACTATTCCAAAAATATTGTCAGACCTGCTGTTTTTCTACTACAAAAAAACCTGAACGTTTACTTTAGTGAATTTTCCTGACCTGTGACTCTTTTTGGCTTTCACTGGCGCGGCCTGTTTTTCTTGCTGATAGACTGATAGAGTGTCCTGGATCAAAGGGTTGGCTGAGAGCACATGGATGCCAAGAGCTGATTCCCAGAGATGAACAAACAGCAAGTCAGGAAATTTAGATAATATTCTGACATGATGAAGCATATTCATTCAATATGATGAAACTCCTACCATTGCTGATCCTGGTGTGGCAGGAGGTTTTGCCCAAGTAGGATTTTCCCAGCATGCACGCTCTGATGGTGCAACAGGGAAACAGAGGAGGAGTGCTGGCGCTGGGTGGGACTATCATGCTCTGTAGGCGGCTCAACACATGATTCAGAATATCATTTACTGGAGGGGCTTGACTCTCGCCCTCTTCATGCCAAACCCACTCACCCTTCATGGCCTGAAGAGAACAGACAGAAAGACACATGTGCATTATACTTGCACAGACATGTAAACAAACCCGTCCCTCAACTGTTATTTCATTTATGATATACTCCTTACCACATACTCGTTGTAGTCTTGATTGATGAGTATTTGGAGCTTCTCCAGCTCAATGATCTGTTCTGGTGTGGGGTCAGCAGGGGCGGGATCCTCACTGGCCACATCATACAGCGGCTTACCACTGAAAAACAGCTCCATCCACTCCTGCATCAGCTTCACTGGTATCAGACTGAGAAAGAGTGGAGATGAAGAACAGATGGCCATTTTTTACCTACCACATCTCCAAATCAGCATATTAGAATGATTTCTAAATGATCACGTGAAACTATGAAGACTGGAGTAATGATGCTGAAAATTCAGCTTTACATCACTGGAATAAATTACATTTTAAAGTATATTCTAATAGAAAACAGCTATTAGAAATTGTAATATTATTTCACAATATTACTGTTTTTACTGTACTGTACTAATTTTTAAATAAACTTTTACTGTCTCAACATTTGAACAGTAGTGTCTATTTAAAACAAATGCAGGAAAATATAATTTTTAGTTTCATTATAATGCACTATAAAGGTCGTTTACATAACGCATTAAACTTTTTATTTCAAAACCCATAGTTTCTTTTGTTTTTAAAATCTGTGATTGCTGTTTAGTAGAGTGCTCAGGGAAATAAATACTTGGCTGTGAGGAGCCGATATTCTCCAGCTTTGGTTGCCAGATCAACAATCTGTCCCAGAATTCCTCTGCAGGTGTCAAAGTGTTTACGATAGCGAGCTTGAACGCGATCGGCAACTAGCTGTTTGTGTAGCTCACGCTCCGTCCTGAAGATGAACCTGGACAATGGCAAAGATGGGACATAATCAGGACCACTCAAACTTTTTCTGATACTCTATGGGTTGTTTTGTTTGTGTGTGTGTGTGTGTATGATCTCTCACAGCTTCTCTGTCCATGGCCTCTAGGAAGTCTTTCCTGGTACTGTCTCTCCTGGAAGATCCGGTTCTGTCGCAGTACCTCTTTCTGCTGTTTAATTTGCATCAGCTGCACAGCGATCCTCTTCTCCTGCTGCGTCTGATGCATCAGTCGATTGATCATCTGTTCCTCTCGCAATGCCTCCCGCAGAAAGAATATCAACGCAAGAATCAGATTTGATCAAGACATACACTTCCAGTCAAAAGTTTGACACTTTTTTTTACATTCATACATTAATGTAAAGAGTCTGAAGAGTCTAAACACATTTTACATAGTGTTAACCATGTACTGCATTTTAAACACAGCTGATGTTTAACCCTATAAAGCCTGGCTTATAAAAATAAAAGTCTGAAAAGTCTATTTTTATAGAATGGAAGAGTTTATCAAAACTTTAGACAACATTTTTTTTTAAGTTTGCATGTGTGTTTTTTGTTGAGTATCATATTTCTTTAGAGCTTTAGTAAAGCAGTACTACTTACAAAATTGTCACTCAACATCTCCCAATAATGTCTTAGATGATATTTAAATGCATAGTTTTATTATCAAAATTGTTTTATTGCAAAGTAATGACGATTGAGAGATACAAATAAACATTACACAAAAGCCTGATGGATCATATTTGACGCTTACATTTTAACATGATTTTTCTAAAAAATAAAGTATGGGTAATCAAGTAAAACAAAAAAGTTGCCTTAGTAGCAACTGTTCATCCAGAAATATTACAAACAATATAAAACTTATTTTATGCTTACTTTATAAAAATCAGCAAATTTTCAAAAAGGCGTGTACCATGACCTGAAGTGGGGTAATTACACTAAAAGGCCTTTTTCTTGCTGAAAAAAGTATAAACTATCAACCAGACGTCAGAAAGCATGTAGTAGATTCCGTACAGATTTGCGTTTTTTCAGCAAAGTTTTGATCTGAAAATTAGAGGCCTTAGCTTGTGTATCAAATATGAAACAGTAGGTTTTACAGGGTTCAAATGAGCCAAGCCTGTGGTCACCTGCTGAGCTTCATGGGCTTGGAGTTGTTCTATCAGCGCACGGCGTCTCCGCATCTCTCTCTGTTCCCGGGCAGCAAAGTCTTCCTCCAGACGCTGACGGATGTTCTCGATGTACTCCTTGTTCCAATGTTCTTTGTCTCCTGTACTCATTGGCTGGGTCACACAACCACTGTAAATCCAGGTACAGTTTGTTATATCCCAGATCTCACCTAATCAATACGTTTTTTTCCAGTTTTGTGTGGAATAAGACTTAGATGGACAGTAAAAGAACTGTGAGTGGTATGTCGGCCTGCTTTTGTGCAGTTTTTGTTTGTATTCCTAGGATTTCAGCATTATGCAAACACACCTGTAAAGAAAGGCTCCACCTCCAGCAGGAGAAATCCTCTTCTGGTTCTTCTCAAACTGAGCGATCTCACGATGAACATACTGAAGATCACTGCATCTTAAAGAGTGCTCACTGAACACAATCAAATCCTGTCAAAACAACTTCTGACAATTGTTTTTCTGTATGAATCTTTTTTTTATTATTATTCCAATCCATCCAGATTTAGTAGTAGGAAACAATAAATGACCTTATGGTAATTCTTATTACCGTAATGCAAAAGAGATCATATATTTTAATGTATTTATACATCATAGTAACAGTGTTATTTTAGTATTATTTATATTCTATTATAGTATTTATTTATTAATGTTCTGAATTGCTTTTATTTTTATATTTGCTGTTTTAATTTTAATTTCAATATTTATATTTAGCTTTCATTAATACATTTTTCTAATTATATACTATAATATAGTATTTATGAATATTTTGATATTTTTATATTTTCAGTTTCACTTTAATTTTAGTCTAAGTTTTAGTCATTTTGATATGTGCTTTTGTCATTTTTTATATTTCTATTTAGCTTTAATTATTTATTTTTTTTGTTCATATATAGCATTTGTTAATATTTTGATTTTGCTTTTATTTATATATTTTTAGTTTAATTTTAAGTTTTAGTAATTATCTGCTTCTGTCATTATTATAATTTTTTTCTTATTTCTATTTATCTTAAATTTTTCAGTTTTAGTTTTAGTAATTCTTCAATGTAAAAATTAGAAATGTAGTGTTGGCAAATAATTGAAATAAATTTAAGTTTTTTTAAGTTAAACGTTTTTTTTTATTGAATATTTGTATTTTATTTCAGATTTATTTCAATTACCGATTATCTATTTATTCTTAGTTTTAGTTAGCAATAACAATACTGCAGTACTGTATTACAAACTTGAGAACATAGGGGGTAAATATGCATAACTATCATGACAATAACATCAAAAGTGTTGTTCACCTCACCCTCTTGCTTTTTGCGGAACTGAAGCTGTTTCTCAGAAGCTCTTGACGTGCGAGCGTGTGGAGGTTCTGGGATCTGGACTATAGCCGACTGAATCTGAATCATGATCTCATGCTGTTTTCTGCATGCCTGCCGGTGCTGACAAACAACAAATCATATCAATCTCAGCCAACACTATCACATGCTGATTTACTCGAATCACAGTAAAGCACAGAGGGCAAATCTCTCTTAGTGGTTTAACACCCAAGAAAACATTTTGATGCTACTGAATAAATAAGGTTTAAGGTATTGATAACTGGGAAATGTTAGCTATGGTTTATCTGCAGAAAGGCCCACCTTCTCAATGTCCCTCAGCCTCCTCTCCTCCTGCCGTTTGAGCCGGTCCTCCTCCTTCAGGAGTTCAGCCATGACCGAGCGGTTGTACATATCCTGCCTGCATCTTTTATGGAAGCGTCTTGCGATCTTCTGCATCTTCAGATCCGTCTCACACTTTACCACCGTCTTCAAGCGCTGTGAGACAAACAGCCTGAAATCAGACTCCTTTGTGTGGTCCCAACTTGTGTTGGTAAAGCTAATCAAAACATGAAGCTATCCTAACCTGGAAATATAACCACCAGGGCATCATACCGCCCTAGAGAGAGCTTTATTTGAGCTTGTACGACTGTATCACCTCAGTATAGATGCTGTTCTCTCTGTGGTGTAGTCGGGCTGTGGCTGCAGGCTGCATGAGCTCCATGGCTGCGGCAGTGAGGCCTGATCTCTTCTTCTTCTGCAGCAGTATGAAGAGCTGGTAGAGCAGAAGTGTGGCCGCCCCCTGCCTGCCCTGCATCACCGCTTTTGGCCACGGCCAGGTCAAAGGGCACGCCCAGCAGCTGCAGGGTGGGCTCAATATGGGTGAAGTTACTTAGCTTCGCATTTGCCGCGCTGTGGAAAAACACAAACACAGACATAATGATTAGGATATCTGATCATGGCTGTGTTAGAAATACATTTAGACTATAATTTAACATTAAAATACAATTTCCTTCATGAGATTAATAACGTATCTGTCTGTCTGGATGAATCTCACAAAAACATGTCACACTTCATCCCAAAATCAAAATATATACACTGCTGTTCAAAAGTTTGGGATCAGTACGATTTGTAATGTTTTTTGTTTTTTTTAAAGAAGTCTCTTCTGTTCACCAGGGCTGCATTTATTTGACCAAAAACACAGAAAAAACAATAATATTGTAAAATATTATTACTATTTAAAATACTGGTTTTCTATTTTAATATACTTTAAAATATAATTTATTCCTGTGATGCAAAGCTGAATTTTCAGCATCATTACTCCAGTCTTCAGTGTCACATGATCCTTCAGAAATCATTGTAATATGCTGATTTATTATCAATGTTGGAAGCAGTTGTGCTGCTTAATATTTTTTTGGAACCTGTGATTATTTGATGAATAAAGTTAAGAACAACAGTGTTTATTTAAAATTGAAATCTTTTCTTTATGACTTTATCACTTTTTTTAATCAATTTATCACATCCTTGCTGAATAAAAGCATTAATTTCTTTCAAAATAAAAAAAAATACTGACCCCAAACTTTTGAACAGTAGTGTATATTATTACAAAAGATTTCTATTTTTAATAAACGGTGTTCTTTTTAACGTTTTATTAATCAAAGAATCCTAAAAAAAAAAGTATCACAGGTTCCAAAAAAATAAATAAAAATGAAGCAGCAAAACTGTTTCCAGAACTCACAAAAATATATTATATTTTAAAGTATATTAAAATAGAAAACCATTATTTTAAATTGCAATAATATCTCACAGTATTACTGTTTTTTTTCTGTATTTCTGATCTAATAAATGCAGCCTTGATGAGCAGAAGAAACTTCTTTAAAAAACATAACATAAAAAATCTTACTGAGACCAAACTTTTGAGTGCCAGTGT
>NW_015537932.1:228261-229977 GCF_001515605.1 Sinocyclocheilus anshuiensis | reverse complement strand
TATATCTGATATAAACTCGATATTCTGAGAAAAAAGGGTGGGGGGGAATCAGAATTCTGAGTTTATTCTGACTTTTTTTCTTCAGAATTCTCAATTTCAAGATAAAAACTAGGGGTTTCAAGAAAAAAGACGCAAACACCTTTTTTTTAATTTTTGTATTCCAGGGAGGGCTTCATCCATTTTAACTCAGTAAAAAATCAACTTGAAAATCTATTTATTCTTAAAATTATTCATACTCAACTGAAATCCTTCAGGTTTCGATCCAAATTATGAACTCAAACAGGAATCTTACACCAAAGACTTAATGAATATTAATTAAAATTGTAGTTGCATTTTAATAAGCCTTCTATGTATTATTGCTGGTGGTTTGAAAATGCATCAATTTAACTTTAATTAAAACTTCAAAATTCCACAATCTCCTGAGGAAATATTAAACTGTGCATGTGTTTTATTGGTAAAGGAGAAAGCCCTTTATATGAAACACCACAGAAACAGGAAGACTTATTTTTAAAAACTAAAACTTTGAAATGTGAGATTTGCAAAAGGAAAGAACTGAATGAACATGTTGCTAAAGCATTAGAGGTACAAATGACCTGCTCTTATCATCTGATTAGCTTTGATCACAGAAATAAATTATATTTTGAAGTATATTAAAATAGAAAACCATTATTTTAAATTGCAA
This sequence comes from Sinocyclocheilus anshuiensis, assembly GCF_001515605.1. Taxonomy (NCBI): domain Eukaryota; kingdom Metazoa; phylum Chordata; class Actinopteri; order Cypriniformes; family Cyprinidae; genus Sinocyclocheilus; species Sinocyclocheilus anshuiensis. The sequence goes on along the minus strand of NW_015537932.1, from coordinate 229,295 downwards.
TAATATCTCACAGTATTACTGTTTTTTTTCTGTATTTCTGATCTAATAAATGCAGCCTTGATGAGCAGAAGAAACTTCTTTAAAAAACATTAAAAATCTTATTGATCCCAAACTTTTGAACACAAGTGTATTTTTAAAAATCTGTCTATCTATCTATTGCATAGATACAATACAAACACAAAATTATCAAATACAGTAGAATTCATAATACAGGTAAAACATTGTGAACATCTTAACATTGTGTTTTAGTGTAGAATGTATGATATACATATAATAATATAATAGAGGATACATATAAAACTGTAAAAATATGTAACGTTATGTCCATCCATCTATACCTTTGTTTGGAGAACAGCTTGAAGTCATCATATCTGTGCAGGATCTCTCCTCTCATATAACCGTTTGCAAAATCCCTGGCGAACGAACACGGCTCAACGATAGAAACATATGACATTCACCAGACGAATAAAACAGCCACAATTATTACCTGTAGTTTAGCTGATAAATCAGATATAAATATAGACATTTATGAATGGATAAGGCGCGTTAACCCCTTTGCTAAAAGCTATAACTTCGTAACTTGCACAACAAACACTTACCAATGACTTTTGACAGCCGGAGTTCTATATTCAGCCACTGACAGATAATGTCTGACATTCTGAACGTTTAATTTAAAAGCCAGTAACGTCCATATAAATGTAAGGATAATCTAGGTAGCTGTGTAGTTCATTTTGTTTTGGGGAGTGTCTCGTTTTGGCATGGTGTTGCCACAGCAACCGAACTACCAGGCGCTGAGCGCTGAGGTCCAACCAATATTTTCTGAATGGAATCCACATCTTTGCTAAAGATATTCATTACCACTATGATCTGTTTGTCGTTATTTGATAAAATACAGTAAAATAAAATAATAAACGTGTGCATGTTTCCCCATTTAATTTTTATATATAAAATGTAAACATATAGACAAATTTTAAACTTCTAAAAATCAAATCAATATTATCGAAGCTGATTTCCACCATGCAAGAAAAAAAAAA
>NW_015537932.1:204959-228111 GCF_001515605.1 Sinocyclocheilus anshuiensis | reverse complement strand
AGCATTAGAGTTACAAATGACCTGCTCTTATCATCTGATTGTGGTTGTATCTCTCTATTAGTGCTATTGGATCTAAGCGCTGCATTTGACACTATTGACCACAACATTCTTTTCTATAGACTAGAAAACGTTGTTGGCATTAATGGAAGTGCATTAGCTTCTCCCAAGGTTTTTTCTCCATTCGGTCACCGATGGAGTTTTGGTTCCTTGCCGCTGTCGCCTCTGGCTTGCTTAGTTGGGGACACTTCATTTCCAGCGATATCGTTGATTTGATTGCACAGAGACTATTTAAACTGAACTGAGCTGGACGATGACATCACTGAATTCAATGATGAACTGCCTTTAACTGAAAATGAGTGTTTACTATTGTCATTTTGCATTATTGACACTATTTTCCTAATTAATGCTGTTCAGTTGCTTTGACACAATCTGTATTGTTAAAAGCGCTATATAAATAAAGGTGACTTGACTTGACTTAAAGCGTTAGGATAGAGCCCCAGTATAAGAAGAGAAGGGTGAAAGTTGTGGTGGGTTTATAGAGGTGAAAATGAGGACAACTGACCGACATCAGATGTTCCTTTACGAGCACTGCTGCCATCCTGTCTGGAGGAAACAAAAGCTCTCTCTGCACAAAACAACGTTCTGCGCCATTTTAGACTGGAATAAGGGTAAAGCGGAGTTTAGAGGTTCAGAAAATCACTACCAGGGGAATTACTGACAAAGCAAATATTCCTGCACTTTTTATTGCATACAGATTTCTCAATGCTTTTACAAAAGCAATAATATGCAACGCAATGTCCAAAGGCAAAATAATCACAGAAAAACACATCGGATTTATTTTATCTGGATTTATTGTCTATAATAATACAGACTGGTTGATATTCTGTTAGTGTATTAGCAGTAGAGTAATAGGAGCCCAGATACATCTAGTTTTTTTCTTACACGTGTTTACACACACTCATATAGCGTTATATTGAATTATTTCATATTCCTCATTCATAGCTCATCTCTTCCTCTCTCTGAACACTGAATGTGGAATCTGTCATGCAATATTGTAATATTAACTTGGGTGCAATATTCCCATCTGATGATCTTCATGCTCAAGAGAAAAGAAACTATTTACATCAGTGTTAACATATTTACATTAACGCCTCATACATGTAGTGTGACGTCCTACTGATCTCTCATCTTGAATGCTCAAATCTGATTTAGATTATATATATATATCAGATTAGGACTACTTTACTGAGACAGCCTATAACATTGGTTCATTTGACATTTTTACTCCTAATAACATGCTCATCTTGGCTACAAAATGCACAGCTAAGGCTTTCGAAGCATATTCTTCCAACAGTTAAAAAACTAAAACATTGTATACTCATTGACATTTGTGTATTATACATTCATAAAAGCAAATAAAAAAATAAACATTAGTAGGCTTCTTTAAAAGATCTCTACATATAACTGAAAAAAAATGACATATTAGTGACTAATTATTCCAACAAAATAAAATCTTTCACAGTAGTGTTTAAAGCTTAAGCAACAGTAGATGCTGACCCATCTCATATTTCTTCACAACCTCGCTCTTAATGTTCATCTAATGCCCTTTCAATCACACACCACATTAGGAGTTTAATGACTGCTATCTGATGCTCTTCAAAGTCGACGTGAAATTGCGTTGCGACCCATTTTACTTCCACACTATGACATTTCACAGTGAAACAAGATATTGAACACAAATAAAATGTGGGGTGGGGCTTGATTTTATCCATCAAAGATGGATTGGATGGTGAAAACTGGAAAATAAACAAGCTACTGTTTGGCAAGAACAGGTTGCAATCTAGCCGTTTAGTTTCTTATTAAAATTGGAACAAAATGTCACAACAGCACCAACAATGCGATTTAATAAAGTAAATAGGGTCGCTTTTGATTTCATGTCGACTTTTGCACAAGGTTTTGGAGGACTAGCGATATGCACAGTGCACAGAAAAAAGGCCTTCACAGTAACATTAGATACATAGCTCTCATATAGATTGATAAAGTCCAATCTAAAGCAGGCTCCTCTGCTGTCGGTAAGGCCAGTTAAAGTAATTTACCCTGTGGTCCATGTGGGCCCATAATGCAAATGACAAGGAAACTGCTCTGAAAGAAGGTGCTGTTCTTTGAGCTCCCGAGGCACTGTGGTCATTTTAAAACCATGACAATCTCTTGGACACAAGACATATCATCCTGGACAGATGCATCTATGATTAGATACATAGTTGAGTTTATACAGGGAGCATTATGACGTGAGAGTGCCATATTCATCTGAAGGACTTTCAGGTGTGAAATACAAAGACACATTCATAAAAGTAAAAGGTGCTTCACATGTTGTACGGATAATGCCAAATTCATTAAATGTTACTGACCTTTGGAAAGCAAAAACGAAGAGAGTAGAAAGATTATTCCAATATCCTACAACCTGGATTATTAGACCAACAGCAGAGATCTTTTGTTAGAAAAAATGTTGTAGGGCTACACGACTAATCGAAAAAAAAAAAAAATTTTAAATGAAAAGGCTGCTTGTCAACAAAACAGAAGTTTTAATGGTTTTCCACGAAAAGAAAAGCTTGATGGTTTAACGTTAAAAAAATTAAGAAATTTAGACAAAAGTTAGTATTGTAAAAATTGTACTGCAAAAATATGGTATTATTTTTCTTCATTTCTTTTAGTGAAATATTACAATAGTAATATTTCATATTTTCTTTAATATTTTATTTAGTAGGAGTAGCAGCAGTAGTAGTAATAATTATAATTATTTTTAAACAAATGTTATTAGTCATATTGCTATATATTTTTTCTTAATTTCTTTTACAGTGAAATATTACACTAGTAATATTTCTTATTTTCTTTCATATTTTATTTAGTAGTAGTAGTAGCAGTAGTAATACTAGTAATAATAGTTATAATTAAACACAAATATTATTAGTCATATTTCTATATAATTACAATTTTTTGCAAAATTGTGCAGCCCAACAAACAAGCATAGCAAACCTGGGAGATTTAAAAAAAAAAAAAAAAAAATCTCACACTCACAATTTTTTGTAACAGAGAGAGAGAGAAAGAAAGAGAGGGAGTGAAAGGAAGAGGGGAAAAAAAAAAGAAAAGAGAAAAAATAAAAAAAAAAATTAAAAAAAAATCGCAATTTGATTTTATTCCGAAACTCGTGCAGCCCTAGCAGAGAAGGTCATTTTCTGCTGACTGAGCTCATGATGTTCAGTTATGCTGACTGAGCGTCAACCACTAATCAAAAATGCACACAACTAGCTAGCTGCATGACATCTTTAACAGTAACAGTGTGTTTACATGCATCTTACAGAGATTAAGCTGACAATGTAAGATCATGAAAACACTTCAACAGCTGTCTCCTTAATCAGGGAAACAGTTTAAGAAAAAACAGAGATGCAAGTTTCTCCCATTTTCCTTTGTTCGGTCAGCTTATTCAACACGTGTCTGCTTACAGACATCAAGACTCGAGAAAAAGTTGCATGAAGCTACATACAATTTTTTAAATCAACTGAAAGCGATGCAGTTTTGAGAACAAGCCTTAAATGCACTGGTTTTGAACTTTTGAAATGCAAATCAACATGTTTTACCGGCAAAGAAATGTGTGCAAACCTGCTGAACTTGGGCTGCTTTTCGGACCTCCTACGTCCGACTGCTACAAAACTGTTCTGAAAAAAAGAGCTATGAAATGTTACGCACAATATAATGCTGCAAGGATGTAGATTTACTGCGATCACTCCAATAACACTGCAAGAAAGAGGCACGAACACTGTCGTATGAATAGAAGCGACGTTCCCTAGGCAAAACGTCATACTGCCCCGAGCGAGCGCATGAAGATACAGCCATCTTCAGCTCTTCAGTAGTACTTTACCTCTCTGGTCAGTATCACAAGTCCTTGAGAAACAGTAGTGATGTTGGTTACGTAAATATGAGCGATTTCCAGTAAGGGCACAAACCCTAAAACGAACCGAAAAACATCCTCGTAAAGGTGAACGGCACAAACGAACGTGAAAAACAAAAGCTAGTGCGTTCTCAGGATTTTCCAGAGAGAAGATTGTGGAACCAGGTGTTTGGAGGCTGTGGTTTCTCTTCAGAGCATTCTGGGATGAGGAACTGGGATGATGTGACCGATGTAGGGCTGCCAAGCGAACCGCTCAAGTTTTCCGCCTCTGGAGAATCCAGCTGCCAGGAACCCTGGGGTTTGTAGCCTGTATTCAAGCCATCGTCTTGGAAGTCGGCCTCGAATTCGATTTTGGGACCCGCGACGGACTGCATTTGAGGCCTGTAACTTCCGCCACCGCACACACCCTGCGAGGAGGTGGGGCTCTGGATGCCAGCGTAGGTGATTTCAGTCTGCGTGGAGCCCACCGAGGCAGTCGAGGAACCGGAGGAGTCCGAGACCTGGTTACTGTGTGAGCCGTCACCGACCACCTGGTTGTAGTATCTCAGCAGGGCCGGTTCATCCGAGTCAGTGTCCACCTCGATGTTGTCGTTCTCAGACTCCTCCTCTTCCTCTGGTACTGGGAACAGACCTTCCTTAGTGAAATCCCACTCCGGACTCTCCACAATGTGGACCAGACTGTGAGGAGAGGGCTTCACATCCAGAGGACCCTAAACACGAACAAGAGCAATGCAATTTGAGGAATCATTTATGTTCGTAGCACTAAGTTGTTAGCAATAGCAATGGTGATTCCTGTCTTAGCAACCACTACTCAAGAAAAGCTTTACCTGTGGGGAGGACCAGTCTCCAGGTACTTTAGGTCCAGGGATTTCAGGATAGAAAGCTTTCTTTACCCTGGAATTAGATAAATAATACAAAACCATCAAGGCAACACATTAATAACTGATTTACACCAGTGTTGTTACATTGTATGTGTTGTATGTTAACTAAAAACGAAAAAAAATTTTAAGTTTTAAAATGTAAGTTAATTGAAATAAAATATACATTTATTTCAGTTTTTATTTAAACCTAATTTTCTTTCAGTTTAAGTTGAAGTACTAAAATTAATAAAACTAAAACTGACATAAAAACAGACTAAAGTTAATTTAAAAAAATCTAAATTAGTAAAATTTAAATAAAAGTGGAAAATAATAATTCAAAATATGAATAAACACTACATCAGTATATTAATGATACTAAAAATAAAACTGATTTATGTGGATCAGTAAGACTGAAAGAATACAGTCTGTTGTAGCACAAGTACTGTAGAGAGAAAAAAAATGTATTTCATTTCAGTTAGTTGCCAAGGCAACACTTCTCATTTTAAAAGTAGTAGTTTTTGAAGTACTAAAATTACTAAAACTGAAAAAAAAACTAGTGCTGTCAAAATTAATGCATTAACGCAGGTGATTCATTTTTTCAGACGCGCGCTCCAACTTCACCTCAGCGCCAGGCACTAGTCAAACCAGCGCAAAATTAAAAGGTACAGGTGATGAGGAGCTTCAGTAGAACTGCGGACAGATGAGATGTTGTCAGGCTGTATGTCAGTTAAAAAACTATTTTCCTGTCCTGTCAACTGTTATACTGTGCTCGTAACACATGCTTGTGCTCGTAAAGCATGCAATGTCGTAGATATGTCGTCAGTTAAGTCATGAAGTTACCAAAACTGTGCATGTAAGTATTTGTTATATATGAATCACATTTAAGAAAATGTCTCTGAAAACTGTCCTGGAGCAGCAGCACTGTCTCTCTCATCAAACACACCCCATTCAACTCATCTGCTCTGAAAAAGTAATACGATGCGTGTCAGATCTGCGTCATGTTCAGCAGCAGCAGCCAAAATAAGCTAAAGTTTTATGTGAAGATTGTTTTAAGTGCACTTAAATTAGAAGTTATTTTTTTAAAGTCTAATAAATGTTCAAATTGATAGCTCTCATTTATACTGTAATGTTGAATGGCTATAGTCAATGGTAAAATATTAGGGGGGAAAAAAACAATTTCCTAGAGACATCAGTAGTATTGGTATCAGTGGTACTCGCCTTCAGTCATAAAAAAGATGCCATTAAACAAATATTAAAAATATACTATCTTTATGTTGTTTCTACATTAATTTGAAGATTGAATGTGAAATTATTGCAATATAAAAGTATAATTAAAAACTTTAATGTTAGGTGGGATTAATCACGATTTCATTTTCTTTTAATTGATTGACACCACTAATAAAAATTAAATAGACATTAAAAAAAAGTCATAAAATCTTCCAACAAAAAATGTTAAAATAAAATTGAAAATGCAAAATACAAAAATACGAAGAATAAAATAAAAACGGAAGTACTACAAATACTAAAACTGAAATAAAAACTGATAGACAAATGTAAAAAACTTAAACTACTAAACATTAGGGAAAAAAACGCAACAAAATGACAAACTTTAAAATTAAAAGACAATATAAAACTAAAAAATTCAAATTTTAATAATTAATAGATCAGTAAGACAGAAAGAACACTGTCAGATGTTGCAGGTCATACTGTGAGCCATTTAGGTTTCATTGATTTAGTGGGTTTTTTAAATTATTTAACTTGATGGAAATGCTATTAAAGTACATTAATAAAGTCCTACCACTCTCTCTTCTTGTAGCAGCAGATGCTGATGAGGATGAGACAGCAGAACATGATTCCCAACGGCACAAGAATGCCAACAAACAGCATGTCAGCTGCTGGATGAACAGAGAAAGGAGAAGTTTAGGTGAACTACCTACATAATCTCATTTGTTGTGCGCAATATCAAAGCAATCTGAAAAGACAAAGTCACTAGTTGTTCTATTTAAAGTAAAAAAACAAACAAAAAAAAATCCACCTACAAAGTAACAGTAATATCAAATATAAGGCTATAGTCAATGGCAGAATTGTTAAAAGAAGTCTTACTGTCCATCTCCATTTTAATGGCCACAGTGGCCCCCGCGTCCTCCCCAGCTGAGGTGTAGGCCTTCACTACGAACTTATACGAGCTCAGAGACAAACCTTTCACCCTGTACGACTGCACTTCAGGATCAGTGATATTAGCTAGAAACACAAACACACAAGACTATTATTTCAATATATAAACTATGTGATTTACATAACTACAATTATTTGCTTATATATACATTGTATATATATGTATATATACAGACACACATATTTCTGTTATGTGTGAAAGTGCTTACCAATGAGATCCAGATGTGCAGCATTTGCCAGGTAGATGGTGTATCCACGTATGAAGCCTCTCTGCTGTTTCATATCGGTGGCTCTCCAAGACAGCAGCACATCAGAGCCAGTCTGATTGGGTGACAGCTCACTAACCGACTGAGAAGGAACTACAGAAGATCCAGCCAAAGAGAGAGACACATGGAACAGATTCACATACAAACCATCAAAAACAAATTCTAGACTGTGAGACTATGCAAAAATCAACAGAAGTGGTTTATGTCATTTCACATCATGAAATCAAAATCAGAGTTTTGTGGTTTTTAATCCACAAAATATGTGAGTGCACTCTTATAAATTGACAAAATAAACATTGCATGCTCAGGTTACTTATTAATTATTTGAGTAAAATAAAATGCTCTCTAAAATTAAATGTCCTCTGCTCCTAAGCTATAAATACCTAAATGTTCATACTTTCTTGTTTTGTTTATTAATAATAATAATAATAATACTGTCTGCAGTTGAGCAAATGCTCCCCTTTACCAACCATCATGCGGATATAAAGAAAGTGTTTGTTTTATTCATTGTGTCCTTTTTGTGCACATGTGCACAAAACATGCTTTTGTTCATCCACATGTACAGTACTATAAACTATATCAAAAGAAAGGGACAGGCTCTTTTATATTATATAGTATTATTATTATTATTATTGTTGTCATTATATTGCTATATAATTACATATATAATTTTTTGCCAAATTATGCAGCCCTACAAACAAGCACACCAAACCTGGAGTTCTGTAGTTTTTTGTATTTTAAATGGTAATTTATATCAGAAAATCATAGTTAGATTAAGTCGTTGGATTAACTTTTCCAGTAAATGCATGACCATGTTATTCACATAAGCAACAGCTGTTCATTTTAAATAAAGCTACCATTTACTTGCCAAAGCAAATGTTTAATATTTAATATTTTATCAGCAAGTCCTGTTGACAAGTGACCTGTAAGCCGAGAAATGTTGTGGAATTTACGATAAAGGCCCTACTGTATGTGTGAAAGCGCCTTATGAGCGGTGAACAGCAATGGTTCTCTTACTCATTTCCTGCGAGTATCCCTGCCATCTCTGCAGCAGCAAAGGAGCGCCGGTAGAGAGAGAGTACACGGATACGGTGTACCTCACTCCTGCCACCAGAGAGTCTGAAATCAGCAGAGACTGATAATCAGTGAGGTGCACAGAGAAAACACGCAGTCGTGGTGTAAACAAAGCATGAAGAGACGCAAATTCCAGTAGGTTTCCACTATGTGTGCTATAAAGTAACCCCAAAAGTATTTGGACACTTAAGTCACACATTTTAAAAATGAATACCATTGCATCAGATGACAAATTATTAAAACAACTGGCATTTATGTTAAAGAAAGCACAAGAACTGACTTCAGAGATCCATTAAAACACCTGCTGATTCAGTAACAGTGAGTGAAGATGATGAAGGAGAGCGAAGATAGTGTAGAGAAAAGATCTTGCAGCATTTGAGTGCAGACGTTTTAGTATTTTATTATCTATGCAATGGCATTCAGGTATTTTTAAGTGTCCAAATACTTTTAAGAATCACTGTATTCACTAAAAGAACTTTATAAAAGTTAAGAGTCAACCACACCCCCCTAAAACGGCTCGTTCTAACGCGCCCCCACATATCTACGTCACTATGTGGGAATATTTGCATACTGCGCCAAATGTGCACGCAAAGGAAGAAGGCGTGGTTTCAGTAACCGCGTTACATTTCCGACGAGTGCTTGCGGTGTTCGGCCAATCACAATGCACTGGGTCAGCTGGCCAATCAGAGCAGACTGCACTTGTCAAAGGAGGGACTTTGTAGAAAACGACGTGTTTGAGAGAGGCGGGGCATATAGGACCTACAATAGTGTACAGTATTTGAAAAATAATGTGTTTTTTGAACATTAAAGCATGTCAACATATTCTGTTACACCAAATACACAAAATAATGATCTTTAAAAAAGCATCATATGACCCCTTTAAAATAAAATATTTTTGTGCAAGAGATAAATCACTTGTAGATTAATTTAAGACTCACCTGAGTTCACTGTGAAGCTGCTGTCTGATTCTGGAAGTTTCTTCCAGTCAACGGGGCAGAGTCCACTGCAGCCAGTCGGGAACCACTCCACCACGTACCCGCTGCTCGCATTGACATTAGGCTCCCAGGAGAGGACAAATGATCCATTTGTGCCGAGCAGCTCAGACACAGACAGCTGGGAATCTACAGGAAAGGAAAATCACATTGACAACACAGAGTTTAACACTAGTCTGAATTAGCTGCCTTGTTGTTTATTACAGCTATCAATGGATTAAAAGAGTTAACTGCGATATATAACGATCAGTACAACAGTTCCACTAAAAAAAACTTAATTAACAGTTATTTACTTATTTAAATTTCATTTATACATAAAATAGCCATTAAGATTTATACATTCAGCCATTAGATGGTGAAATACTGTTCAAGTAACTTAAAGGTTTTGACAATTCTGACCAGTCAGAAATCACACAGAATAAAGTGAAACAGTTTTAATGTCAAAATAGCCATGTTCAATTTTTAATGCCAATGGCACTAAACATTTATCTTCAAAATGCATTAACTTTAGCTGCTCTATTTGTTTTTTAATAAATGGGTTCTTAATAATAACAACAAAAACAACAATAATAATTATTTTTATTACATAATTAAACATGTGTAACAATTTAATAATAATATAAACATACAATACATACAATAAAATTACTTATTAAAACTACTTAAAAATATATGAATATACAAATATAAATACATTTAAATATATTAATTTATAATGGGTGTTTTAATTATTAATAATGATAACAACAACAAAAAATAACACACAATACATATATATACACACACACACTGTATGTGTGTATATGTATGGAAGTATAATAAATATATTAAATCTACTTATAAGTATATTAGCATATAATTATATTTATATAAAGTTTATAAAAAATCTTTATAAACGATGTAATAAAAATAATAATAATATATATAATATAATAACCTATAAAAACGTCAAAAACACACAAAACAACATTTTAATAGTCTAGTTCTAGGAAATGTTCCATGCGCCCTGTACCTGCTCTGTATGCTGGTGTGGTCACAGTGGAAGGCTGAGAGAGACCAGCTGGATTTCGCGCTGCCACGGCAACGGTGATGTCACTACTGTTGTTAAGGATGATGGGATAGCTAAAGTTCCCAGGAGGAAGAGAAACTGTTGTCCAGCCGTCTTCCTCTGCTGAGCTCTGAGAAACCTCGTAGCCGTCTAACGCACCATGACTTTTTCTCACAGACAGAGGCTGAATGAAACGAGGCACATGGCACCATGTTTACTTAGAAGAATAACATGTTACTCAGTTTTACGGCATCAGTCACATTTCCTATCCTAGATGATGGCAAACATAAAGCTGTTCTTACTTTCCAAAAAACACATCCTGTGTTACTGCTGTCCATCCACATCCAGACATCAAGAGCATCAGGACCTGAAAACATACTTTGTTACAGATCTATATAAAGTTCATATATAATAAAAATAAAAATAAGAGGAAAGGATGTAGAATAGCAAGCTATGAAATGACACAAGCTTAATGTATTGGAGTAGCTTTGATTAAACTGTAAATATCGGAGCTGTTGTATGTGGTGAAGTAACAGACAAAGTAGACTGACTAATTTAGATTTATTGTGTAATTTTCTGCGAGTTAATTTAACCACTCACGGTCCATTTTAGTGTGGATCCTGTAGGGGCCGCTCTCATCACCCCACTTCCAGAAACTGTGCTTAGAGCCACAGCGTAAAGTCACAGTGTAGTCCGAATCTGGCCACAAACCTTCCAGCACCACAGAAGATAAACCTGGACCACCGTAGTTACGCTACAGACACAGAGAGAGAGATAAATATCAGCTGATCACCTTAGAAATCAGTAGCCATATATTACATAATAGTTTTCCTACATTCAATAGGTTATATGATGTTTTTGATTGGTTAAAATGTTTTTTGATGAATGCAATGAATTACAAAACATCATTTTCAAGATGGCTTGAGGAACAGTTTGAAATGTGCATCAAAAAAAAAAAAAAAGAATGGGGAAAATATTTTTTGCAGTAAAAGGACAAGGTACCCAAAATTATTGTAATAATTTATTAATCTCTCATATTATTCCAAACCTGTACAGTCAGCAATTTTGAATAAATCTATCTATCTATCTATCTATCTATCTGTCTATCTATCTATTAGGGGTGTAAATCAGATGGTTCTTCACGATACGATATCAATTCTCATACCCAGCGATACGATATTTGCCGATACCTCAAAAAATTCTACGATGCGATTCAGGAGTATATCGATCGATATATCGATATTATGATATTATATACCTATTTTAAACAACCATCTACATTTTTATTAACTCACAAATGCAACCAAAATATATAACAACGATTTATCTGAAATTTTCACATCCTGTACCTCAATTGGGACATTCACAACTAAAAAAATAGGCCTACACTTTTTTTTTTTTAAATAATAAAGAAAATAAACAATTCTGGCTGCTATGGGCTCAGTGCTAAAATCTTTTCTACAGATAACCAAATTACAAGCAATTAGTGGTTAAACCGATCGTAGTTGATCCGTGATCCGTATGGACCAAGCCCCACGGTTCGGCACGCATGTGATCCGTGGATTAATTGCAAAATTTAACCATAATAGATAACATAATAGAGTATAAGTTTATCATTTGTTCGTATTTACACAAGCAAGCGAATTTTAAACAATTCCAGAGAGAAAAGGCGAAAAGGAACTCGATTAGTTACTTGCGCGCTGTTCTGTTCTCTACACGCACATGAAGCACGCACACGCGTTTCAGACGGCGCATGAACACCGAACTGAATCCTCTTCGTTGTATTTATCTATGCTTGTAATTTGTGTATTTGTTCTTATTTTTACTGGCTGTTCTCTTGTCTCTTTAATCATGTTTAAACTTTCTTAGTTAATCTAGAAGTATTTGCTGTGGTATCAAAGAAGTACTTCACTTTAAGTAGTAAATGGAAAGCAAGTTAAATTGAAATATTTTTCTTTTCTTGCTGATCCGAAAAATGATCCGATCCGTGGGTCAAAAACCGTAATGTGATCCGAACCGTGAGATTTGTGATCCGTTGAACAACTACAAGCAATAGCAGAAAATAAATACAATAGAACAAAGACACAAGTTCAATAAACAGTGCTTTTCAGGTTTTTCAGCTCAGTCTAAAAGAAATGTTCAGGTACGCTACAGAAATGAAATAACCAAATATAAAATAACTGATTTGATGATTTATTATTAGTTTACTTTCACTTTAAGAACGAAAGCACGGATTTAATATACTGATACACATGCCTTTTCTTTCTCAACGGTTTACGTTAAGACATATGCCTAACCAACTGTGTTTACTAGGATATTCGCCAAAACGCGCATTTTGATGTAATTTTGTCTGTATTTATTCATCCATGCACAAAAAAGTGGAAGAGAGCTCAACAGCTTCGGGCAGTTCTTATATCGAGTCCTGATACCTGAACGCATAGGCGGTAATGCATAGACGGACATTATGTGAAAATGTGGACAGTGCCAAAATAAAGGTGCCTATTTATACTACAGATAATGATATTTTACGTGTGGCATCGATGCATCGTATCGTCAGACATCGTATCGATGTATCGATCCATATCGATGAATCGTTACACCCCTACTATCTATCTATCTATCTTTTAATGCCATATAAGCAATGGCTTGGCAAACAGTAACAATTAAATTAATTGTATACAAAAATGTAACAATATTAATTCACAAACACACATAAACAAACAAATAAATAAATTTAAATGACTAAAATCTTTAAATTTGATATTTGATAAAAATTAATACTTAGGAAAATACTTAAGAAACTATTAATGTAATTAGAAAAATATTGAAAAAGAGCACGCATGAATAATGTTGGGTCCTATGAAATCAGTTTTATTTTTTCCCAAATTCATTTTTATTTTTTCCAAATTCCGTTTTTTTTTTTTGTTTTGTTTTTTATGGACTCCACTTTGATGGTTAAAATAAATTTTAGCAATCAAAAAGCATGCCTAATTAATTTAAATCATGAAACCTATAGATGAGTAACAATTTATAAAAAGTTTAATAAAAATGACACCTTTAGGGCCCTAATAAAATACATTTTATTTTTTCTCATATTGTTTAATTTTTCACCAAATTCTATTTTCCGTTTTAATTTTTCTAGATTTGTGCTTCATTTTCTGAAGCCATAAAATAGGTTTATGTAAAGAACAAACAGAAATTTAAGTCAGTATTCAAATGCATGTGCACAACCTGGGACAGAGGGAAAGATTTTCAGTGAATTAATAAAATTTACAAAGCTACTGTATTACTTTGGGCACTTTTTATGTTGTTCTTGAGTTTTCTGAGAACAAGAATCATGCAATCTTCTGTCTTGATTTGTCACGATCACTTAATTCTCTCTAGATCTTCACATAAAAGCTGTTTTCTGTTGATTTTTGTTCCTGAGTAAATGTCAGTAAATGATGTTAGAAGTTTCATTTTCGGGTGAACTATCCCTTTAACTCCAAGACCACACAAAAAACAAACAGGGTTCTGGGAGCTGAAAGTTGAGCAGTGAACTTACTGTGCTGGAAAGTTCATGGGTGAAGAGCCGCAGCTGGCAGACCATCTCCAGCTTTTTATACGCCGCCACAGACCAGCTCCACTGCAGTGTGGCGCTCCACGCCTTGACTTCAACCACTGTCACATTCGCTGGAGCCAACAGATGTACTGGAAGAGAGACAAAAACATCACAAGAGTTCTCAGTCATGAGAATATTAAGACACTCGCTCTGACTCTATTTATAATGTAGATACAGTATATGCATTGAAACGGAAGATGCATTGAAAATGCGGTACCGCGGTCAGTGAGTTGGGCCGAGTCAGTAAGCTGGACTGTTCCAAGAGGATTTCGAGCCACCAGAGTCCAGTTCTCCTCCCAGACCTTCGAGCTACACCACCATGTCTTTTTTTCATTAGCCTCCAAACAGTCCCTGTGGATAGAAAAATGGCTTATAAAATCATATTCATTATTTAATCATATTCAGACATTCATGAATTCATTCAAGAAATGGTACGATAATTGCATCAAAACATTAATGGGATTCTTGGATTAGCAGTAAACATATACATGACACAAGTTAATAACAAATATGAAGCAGTATAACTGTTTTCGACATTGATAATTATAAGACATGTTCCTTGATCAGCATATTAGAATAATTTCTGAAGGATCATGTGACGTGGAGTAATGACTGCTAAAAATTCAGCTTTGCATCACAGGAATAAATTACATTTCAAAATATATTCAAATAGAAAATTGTTATTTGATACTGCAATAATATTTCACAATATTACTGTTTTACTGTATTTGTGATCAAATAAATGGCAGCCTTGGTGAGTTTAAGAAACTTCTTTTAAAAATATTTTGAAAAAAAAAATCGTAATTATTCCAAGCTTCTGGTCTAGCCGGTAGTATATGTATTTATTATTATTATAATAAATAATTATTAAATATCTAATATTAACTTCTCCATAATCGCAATAGTTAATATCTTAATTGTTTCTAATTTAAATAAAAAACATACACACACACATACATATATACAAAATGATATTTATGATATTGATATAATCTTACCACAAGAAAGAAAAAGGTATAATAATTTAATTAGAACACTAATGGAATTCTTGGATTAGCAGTAAAAATACACACTGCATTACACAAGTATCCTTTTCCATCTCATTTAATGTGGTTTGCTGTTTGGGGATCTTTTTATGTTCCGAGGACATTACGGTACCAAGAGCCAAATGGGACAGTGTGTGCGGTCAGTGGTTCTTGTGTAGTGTGTTTCTTGCCTTCCATTAAGGGTGTATTTAGTGCGGCTGCGCTTCATTCTCAAGCGAGTGTCTCGTCCTTTCTTCCAAGAACATTCTGCGGATGCCAGGTCCCGCGTCTCGCAGACCAAGCCCTCATCGCCCGGCGGATCTACAGCAATTACATACAACAAAGCCACATGCAAGTCGCTCTTTAACACTGCACAGCAATCATCTAGTGCCAGTCATTATGATAAAAATGAACACTCAAATTTTCTTGCTTTCTGAAGTCGTATGTGCATTTTACAGTGCTGGATTGAAGTTTATTGAGCTTATATATCATAATACTTTAGCAAACTGCTTTTAAAGATAAATACCTAGTAGAAAAACTACAGCCACTTTCATTCATATAGCCTTTTTTTTATAAATTGCAAACAGGACCCAATGTTTGGACTCAATTTGTGGAAAAAAAGAAACAGAATATAAAAATAATATGTCCAATTATTTAAAAAATAGCATTTTTCCTTTGAATTAATTATATATACATACATTACATATATACAAACTGTTTTAATTAATTGAATAAATATACACATACATACTGAGGTTCAAAAGATTGGGGTCAGTTTTTTTTTTTTTTTTAAAGAAATTAAAATTAATACTTTTATTCAGATTTTTTTGTTTTGTTGTTTATCAAAAGTGACAGTAAAGACATTTGTAATGTTACAAACAGCTTCTATTTCAAATAAATGCTGTTCTTTTGAACTTTTTATTTAATCAAAGAATCCTGAATAAATTTATTCACAGTTTCCACAAAAATTTAAGCAGCACAACTGTTTTCAACATTCATAATAATCAGAAATGTTTTGTGAGCACCAAATCAGCATCTTCGAGTGATTCTGAAGGATCGTGTGACACGTGGAGTAATGATGCTGAAAATTCAGTTTAGCATCACAGGAATAAATTACATTTTAAAATATATTCAATCAGAAAACAGTTATTTTAAATTTTTATAATAATAATAATTCACAATATTACTGTTTTTACTGTATTTTTGATCAAATAAAAGCAGCCTTGGCGAACATTTACTTGTTTTTTTTTTTTTTAATCTTACTGACCCCAAACTTTTGAATGGTAGTCTATGTAAATGTATTAAATGTATGATAAAAATGTCTTTATATGGTAATATTTTTGTATATTAGAATTAAACTCACAGCCTACAAACACCACAGCTCCTGTGAGGGTCAATCTTTGGGAAAAGCAGATCACGTTGGTGCCCGTGTTGCCAGATGCTGGCTGGTTGGTTACTGTGATGGCATACGTTCTTCTGCTCAATCGTGTGGCATTCATTTCCTGACGCCCGTACATGATTTCTTTGAAATCTTCCTTCTCCTTAACAATACAGCAGAAGCTCATGTTACTGCCCACAGGAACCATTTTATCTTGGGGAAACATATAAGACTCGGACTTCACAGGAATATCCGACCCTAGAGACAAAAGGATGAGATTTCACAAGTTCAGTGTATGGTTTAAATAATGACTTAAATGTTTCTTAGAAGAGGAAGTATTTTCTAGTGCATCCAAAGAAACAGATTATGTCCTTACCAAGTATAGTTTTCAAAACAAGAACTCCAAACGTAAAAAGAAACCTATATGGTACGAAATTAGATCGCTGCCATTATAATCAACGGATGTGTCTGCATTTAAAGGCCAGTTCCTATTTTTGTCACACTGCACATCTACTCCAGCGACTTTAGCTTCCCTGTCTGTCTGAAGTAAAGGGTTTTAAATGCCATTTTTATGAATGAACAAATAAAACTATAAATTTAAATCACTTCTGACTGTCACAACAGAAACATAAAGACGGGATTACATTGCTTTGTATGCTAAAATAAGTTCCCAAAACAAGGGCCACAAAGTGCTATGTTTGCTCGTGGGCTGGTTTTGAGAAAGCTTTCAAGACCAGCACCATTTCGGAAGTGTTTTGAGTACCTGGAATGGTCTGAAGGGGGCTCCACTGGCTGACCGACAGCTGGTTTCGTGCTCTGATGTGCACAGAAAGAGAAGTGCACTCCAAGGGTAACGGAGAGTGCCAAGTCCAACTATGCAGTCCTGTCACAGGATCTGCTTTAACTGCCACCGTCTCCTACAAATTAAAAGAGAAAATTGACATTTATGCATCTGGCAGATGATTATATCCAGAGCGACTTACATTGCGCTCACATTTTATCAGTTCATGCACGCCCTGGAAATCGAACTCACGGCTTTGGTGTTGCTAGCGTGAAGCTCTACATTCTGAAAACCAAACAGCTGTATCGATTCTTCACATCAGCATTCGCAACCCAATTTACTTCCATATCAATATTTAGTGATAAGCGTAGGTCGGTACATAGTTTTGTACTTTGTCTTTTAGTTCAATTTTCAAGTAATTTATTGCTTCAAATCAAATGCACCTTCTTAGCTGGCTGGTTTGGTCCATGGCTTATAATTTTAAAACAGACTTTTTAAAATCCCTATGGGAAAAATTACTAAAAAATACTTCCAGAATCAAGGCTGCTGAAAAAGTGTACTTTTGCAATCTTTGGAGTTGAATGCGAGTTTGCAGTGGATTGTGGGTGATCTGCTTGTGAGTTCTTCTGACCAGGACATAGAGACTGAAAGTCAAATTCGCTCTTGTGAGCATCTCAAAATATCCCAAAATGCTTCTTTTTTTTTAAATCGTTATCAGCTATTATTGCCGGAAACTGTTTTACATTAAGTTTCTGTGTTAAATATTGAAGATATATTTTTAAAAGTCTACATTACCTACAACAGCAGCTTAAAACTATGACTAAACAGCTTGATTTGGGCTATTGGTTTACATTGTTTTCCTGCCAGCCTAGATGAAATGTCGGTTCAAAAGCGGAGCAAGTTATTTCTTTTGAAATTAAAGATTTGGAATAACGTGCACATACTGATTTCATGATGACTTCTGAATATTCTGCATTAGATCTATCAACAGTCTGTGGCATGTTGTCGATTACCACAGGAAGTCATATCGACTCGATCCCTCAGTTAAAAGGGAACAGTAATGCAATTACAATAAAAGGCCAGCAGACATTATTTTCTGTGGTAATCAACATGATGTCGACAGATTTGCATTTAACCCTGACAATTCCTTTAAGGGTCGACATGCAATAATAAATCATCCCAATATGAAAAGGAGACTTTGCAGAATGGAAAAACTAACATTGACCAAAAAATTCCAAAACAAGTTAGATATGGGTGTTACTGCTATCATAACATGTATGTCTGAGCTCTTTAAGTCACAGTCAGTGACTCATACGAGACAGGAAAACACTGAGCGGAGAAACTGGTTTCAGAGTATTTGCATTTAATCTCTTGTTATTGAATTGAAGGTGGAACCGTATTGTAATAGGATGTTCCTGAAATGATTCCCAGTGTTCAGTGCTTTTTGACACACATCCAAATGCATATTTCAACACAACACAGATTAACAGCTGAAATGACAAAGGCAGAGATGTAAGAGCGCTTACATTCAGCACCACATTCATGAGCTCGGTGTGGAAAATCTCCAGGTCAAAAAGCGACGAGTCACTCTGCCATCTCAAAGAAAGAGTCTGTGCAGGTAAATCAGGATTTGAGGTTAAACCACGAGGTACAGGAGGTTCACCCAGACCTGTAACATTACAAGGAGAGATAAGGAGACATGACCAAAGGATTCATTTCATTTGTTAAATCCTGGCATATACTTGTAAAGAATTAAGTAAGCCTTACAGTGTACAAAATTCTATCAATTATGATGGCTGGTGGTCAGATGGTGCAAGGTTTCAGAGGAACTAACAAGAAGTTTGAGAGAGTTTGATGAATAGCTCCTTTCAGTACATGCACTACAGTTCTTACTATTATTAGTTATTATAAAACAGTTAATTGTAATATTATTTCACAATATTACTGCTATTGCTGTATTTTTGATTAAAAAAAAACTCACTTGACCCCACACTTTTGAATGGAATAAAGTGTATCAATACATTTAATTGTGGGTGACTACCACTAAATTAAACCAGAGTTACGACACGTTTCATTAATGTCACATAATCCATGTTAAACCTGGAGTGAGAATTCTCAAAAACGTCTTGATCAATCTTGATGACACTCACCGTTCTGTGTGAGGGAGCGTTTGACACCGAGGCTCAGCAACAGAGCCAGAGTCACCCAGCCCTGCATACTGACCGATCCAGAACCGCTTACAGAAAGAGCCAAATACAACTCCTAGACCTACAACAAAACACAAAAACTATTAAAGATGGAAATTAAAGATTAAAGATGGAAATCAGATTTATGTCAATTCTTATATTTGTAAAAAATATCTCATCAGGAGAGTTAAATATAATCTGGAAACAAAAATCAATAATACCTTGCAATTGTGATACTGAATTTGCAAATACCGATGAAACGGTATTTTTTCTCAATTAATTTTTTTTCACTAAACATTTTTAATGGCACAAACGTTTAGCATAAATCTCACAAAAATATGCTGTGGTCCAATTTCACTCCAAAACCCAAAGAAATTTAAATAGAAAATTACTGCATAGAGATAACAAAGCCTGTTTTTAGGACCATTATGTTTTTTAGGACCATTAACACATTTTCCCTTCCAAATTCTCTACCATAATCCATCTGAACATTCATATTATTTTTAGTCTTAAATTTAGATATTTTTTCCTTATCCTCTAGATTTACCTTAAAGGGTTAGTTCACCCAAAAATGAAAATTCTGTCATTAATTACTCTCCCTCATGTCGTTCCAAACCAGTAAAAGCTTCGTTCATCTTCAGAACACAAATTAAGATATTTTTGATGAACATTTAATAAGGTTAGGGGGAAAAAATGACAATTTATAAACATAGTGGGAAATGACATCTGTTTTGTTACATACAGCAACTCATTTTAAGTTAACTATTTCTTCCTCTTTCCAGTCACAGAGCACTTTATTTTGGGAGTTGTTTAAGTGACAGAAAATCTGTAACTTAGTCCAGATTGGGGGAATTGTAATGTTTAATAATTTCTTTTATTATGTAAATAATTTTTGCATTGAAATTTGCATAGATTTTTGTTTGTATATGCTGTCAATTATAGTTCTTAGAAAGAAAATCGGAATTGGCAAAATTCGGTATCGGCAGGTCACACTTCCAAAAAATCGGAAATCGGAATCGGCCAAGAAAATTGCAATCGGTGCATCTCTATTAGTAACGTCTCTTTTTCTACAGCCTTTACACGATTTTCCCGCTTGTTCACTTTCTCTCCTCCCGGTCATGAACGTAAATGTCCCTACAAAATGGTCTTTTAGGTGTTGATTTATAAACCGTTAATATCACACAATTATCAACAGTACTTCTCACAAATCTCTTACTGCACCTTACACCTGGTCTCCAGTCCTCACCTGTTTTTTCAACCATAAATCAAGACAAAAACACCTAACTGAGATTTCTACCATGACATGCTCTTAGATCAACAGCAAAATTAAACTGGTATTCTGGGACAGGCATTAAGATGACAGGCTTTACTTGGGTGGGCCGGGCCGCACAGGTATATTAAAGGCCACCCAAGTATATTTGGAGAAACATGTTTGCTTTTATTTTTATCTGCCCGAAATAATGAAACCATCCGCGATCGATTAACTAGTGGAAAATCTCCCCTCCGCCTACACGTTTCGTATCTGCTCGTTCTGTGTGCGTGAGAACGGTTTCAGACTGCTTCAAAGTGATTCTCAAATCAATGAATAGCGCACATTTATGCCAAGCGATTGCTTATGAACTCTGCTTATGAGTTGATGAATTATGACAATGTTTACTTTATGACCTTTATATAATATGTTTTAGACTGTTGTAAGAATGCATATTTTATCTCTCATCTGAAGGATCAGCCCGCAATAGTATAGACATTTCAAAATAAGAGTCCCAGTGTATTTCGGGTTTGTTTATAATTAAGTCACACAATAAGTTTTTTCCTTTTTTGGGGGGTGGATTATTGATATTGTGGTTACACAATAAATTGTATTTTATTTCATTTCCATTTAACTCATAGAAAACTACTGTAATTTCTGGCTGGGATGCTTCCCCACAGGAAGCAAATCAAAGACCATTATTTGACATTATTCAATATATAGATTTTACTAGTATCAGTAAAATCTGTGTCCCGTTCACTGAGAGAGAAACTATATGACAAAGCAAGGAGAACTCTACCATTTAAATGCTGTAATTTTGTAATTTACAATGCATGATATGAGTATGTAATTAAATGTAATAGTAGCCTATGTAATTAAAATTGATTTCAATAAATAAAAATAGTTAAAAATCACACATTATTTGTAATTTGTCACATGTATACCATTTTTGTGCCATGGGTATAGAGGATTTTCCACCCGACTACCACTGCAACTATATTTCAAACCTGTGGGAAGCACTGGGTGATTTATATCCTGTCCCGTCTAATGTCACAATTTTGTTTAAACAGAGAATTATGTTAAGTTAACGCCAGTAAAGTATGGAGTACTACAAGGATCTGTCTTAGGCCCTCTGCTATTTTCAATATACATTCATTGCATCCCCTTGAAAATATTATTAGTAAAAATGGTATTAGTTAGCATTGTTATGCAGATGATATTTAGTTATATAGGCTATTTAATTAAGACCAGATGAAATTTCTGAATTATTTCAGTTAACTGAACGTGTTAAAGATATAAATGATTAGATGACAATTATTTTCTATTAAATTTGGATAAGACAGAGATATTACTTATTGGACCAAAAACCTGTACACAGAAGCTCTTAGAATACAATTTGCAACTAGAAGTATGTACTGTTACTTCTTGCTCTACAGTCAAAGACTGGAGTGTTTATCATTCAACAACTTGATTTTTGAAAATCATGAATTTACATGTTACAAAACAGACTTCTTCCATCTTAGTAACCTCAAGCTACGGAACGTTACCGGTTTCTGGTGCAGAGAAGCTAGTTCATGCATTCATGACCTCTAGACTGGATTATTGTAATGCACTACTAGATGATGGCTATTCTGCTTTCTCAATACACAAGCTACAGTTAGTCCAAAATGCAGCTGCTAGAGTTAGTACGAAAATATGGTCAAGAAAATATGATCATGTCACCTCAATTTTTTCATCTCTACATTGGCTACCTATTAATATTCCTCTGGTCCTAGAGCTTTTTAGATGAATGCCTAAACTTTTTGGGTCGGGTAGAATCTGTGATTTGGGTATGTAGAAACATTAATTATCTGTGAAGCGGTTTTAAATATGTATTGTGAAACGTGCTATACAAATAAGTATGAATCTAATTTAATTTTAGGAGTGAAAATCTGATCAAACAAGCTCTTTTTTGTGTAGATATGTTTTCAGGTGGTAGCATGCCATTCATAGTTTATTTGATAAGTTATCTGATCAATCAAAATAACTAGGGATGCACGATATTGGATTTTTGACGATATCCGATATGCCGATAATTTTCAACTAATTTTGGCCAATAGCCGATGCCGATATATAATTATAATAACTATAAATAAACTATATGTTAATCACTGCATTTTTTTTTTCAGAAAGATAGAAAGATGCAGTGGTAACCTTAACATTTTATTTTATGATAACATTTGTAAATGGTCTAAAGCAAAAGAGTTGTAAAAATTATGAAAATATTTTAGAGCTCATAATTTGTTTAAAAATATATAACATTACACATTAACGAATAAATCAGTAGGTATATATACAATTATTTAACTTAAGTGTCATGTTTGTGATTTTTTTTGTTCATGTAAGCTATAGCTTCTGACCTTTAAATCAAAACATACTCATGATTTTATGACATAAATTACTGCTTTATTTAATCAGAAACAGTATAAATGGTATTTGTAATGAATATATCAGTACATGTAAAATTATTTAATTTACAAGTGTCATGTTTGTAATTTTTTTATTCATGTAAGCTATAGCTTCTGACCTTTT
>NW_015537932.1:187169-204893 GCF_001515605.1 Sinocyclocheilus anshuiensis | reverse complement strand
AGTCTAAATATTATTTGTGTATTTTGCTTTCATTTTATTAGAAGTAGGCCAACAGCGCCCCCTACGGAATTAAACCTCCTTACTGAGTGGGCATTAGGAACCGGGGGAGGCTGCTGCTGCACGTGCTGTTACTGTTTACTCTATCATACACCGAACGCTTCATTCTGTACGTGCATTCTCAGTTTAAATGCAGAAGCAGTGAATGCAATCACCATTCAGGCAAAATTTTGCTTCAAGAATGAGCCACAATGCTGACGTGATCTAAATGCACTATTGACGTGATCTAATCGCTAGCACACCCTGAGCACATGTGAGTTAATGTATTCCTCTCATCGGCAAGACATATCGGCATAATTTTTCATATCGGGCCGATGCCGATATTTACATTTAAAGCCATTATCGTCCGATTCCGATATTGGTCTGATAATATCGTGCATCCCTAAAAATAACACAGCGGACTGAGGTAGAGAATATGTGGGACGATGTTGGTTCGCATCATGAGCATCTTATCAGTGCAGGACATTCCAAAGATGAATTCACAAGGGCACAAATATAGAATACATCACATTCCTATAAAAAGATTAAATTAGCACAAAGCTGCAGCTCCTACTTCTGATTCAAGGCCATAAAAAGAAAAACACATGAAAACAGAAACTAAATAACTAGATTTTTTTTTTTACATTTTTGCAAAAATGCTAGACATTGTGGTTGGCAGGGCTTTGTGCACTGTATTTGTGCAGTCAAGGTCTAAGGTCTTCTGAATGGCTTTTAGCAAATTTCTATGTGGTTTCTAGGAAGTTACTTACTGGTTTCAATACAGCACATGTTTGAGGAAACTAGTTACACACCAAAGTTTAATACATATCAGGTTTTAGCAAAGACCGCTGATTACCAATCAAACAGAATCAGCAATCCACACCAGTCAAGGTATTTTTTTAGACAAAAATAAGCTAAATGGATTATGAACAGGCACCGGGTGAAGTTGCAGCTCATATGACATATCTGGTCTTGCCTACCGATGCCAAATGCAAGTTTAAACAAGCCTCCAAACACAGCCCCTCCCGTAAGCGAATCCCCAAACACCACCTCATACTGAAACTGAAGCCATTTGACTTTTCCAGTAAACTGAAGCCTGAAAAAAATACTGTATGGAGAAAAAGAAACAGTTTAGAAGCCAAGAAAGAAGAAGAAAAAGAAAATAAATAATTTTAGAAGAACAGCAAATTTTGGCTATGCAAAAAAAAAAAAAAAAACTGTTTCTGCCAGAATAACCGATAAACACATTTAGTGGTAATTCTTGCCTTAGCAAACATCATCACTTTTGCTCAAACTTGCAACAATGCAAGCAAACCCCTAAACCCAAGAATTATTTACTTTCAGCATGTAACCAGCCCAGCACTATTCTAAACAACAATGCATATCTAGAGACCAGAATATTATAGAGGCATTAGGCATAAAAGCAACTACCCAGAACACTCTAGCATCATGCAGGTGAGGTTTGCATGCAAGAACTCACATTTTCTTGTTTCAGACATGTTTTGGGGGAAAAACAGACTAATTAATAGTAACGTTGAATAGATATTTTCTTACACATTTTTAATCACGGCACTTTAGATGAACAGTTTGCACTGTAAAACTCTGGAACAGACATTAAGACAACCCATCAACTAGTCAATTTCAGGGGAACAAAAGGTGGGTTTCCATATAAAAAGCACATCTAGCATGTTTTCAAATAACAAATATCCTTTGTGAACAGGATTCTCAATATTGACTTTATATCAGGTCAGGGAACCATATGTCTAACAGTAAAACAGACCATCACGTGTGCGTTTGCGGTTTTGTTTGAGAGCTCATAATGGTCTTGCTGACAGATCTCTTTAATACTCCACTGGCTGGAACTGCCAGGGGGCAACGAAGAGGAACACAATACCACCTCACCTAGAAAACCCAGGCTCACTGCCAGCTCATTTCCTTGCATCACCAACATAAATTCTCTATTGGAAGGAATCTGAGATAACACATGTTTACAGTCTCTGAAAGGTTACCGCATTTCTCACAGATTCATCATATCGCTCATCCAAATATAACAGCCCACGCATGCCCAAACCTCGGCAGAGCGCAGGAATTCAGTGTTTGCATTGGCAGCAACGGTGGGTCTTCCGTGAAGTGTGAAGCTCCAGTGTACAATGGGAATGTTGTTTCAAATGTTTGGACAGTTAAAACATGGTGAAACATAAAAGCTATATGCTACTCACAATTTTTAGTTTAACTAACTACATTCAAGCTACCATTACAAAAAGTGGTTAGTAATGATGCAAAAAAGTTATTAGTATACTGATGAAATTTATGGGGACAATAACTTTACAAAAAAAGCAAAAACAGTGAAGAACTCGAGGTGAATCGAAGCAGCAAATTAAATGGTCATAAAAATATTATTCAACCATCTACATCAACAATTCTGTTAATTACAATAAAGCTGAAATAAAATGAAACTTGAATATTGGATGAAAAACAAAATGAAACTAAACGAAAGCTAGAAATGTTGCCTTGGCAACTAACAGAAATTAGTTTAAGACGAATTTTACTAACTGGAAATACATAAAACTAAAACTGAAATAAAAATAAAATTAAATATAACCTACATAATATTTAAAAATTAAACAATACCAAATAAAAATAACTAAAGTACAAAACTAAATTACTGAAAATTAAACTAAAATTATAATAAAGACTGAAATGATAAAAATAAAAGCTAAATCAAAATATACTTGGTTATATAGGCCTACTGCATTTTTTTCTGAGCTATGAACAGACACAAATGCCTTTCTTTCCCACCCAGCACATTTACACATGCTGAGAACAATGACAATCTGTCCAGAACAGCACGCTGTAATGGCTTCCTTCCTCCTATATCGCACAAACCTACACAACTGAATGAGTCTCACTGATTCATAATAAGACACTTAAACATGAAAAAAAAAACATCTTGGAAGAATGTCACAATTCAAAAACCGACTCGAAACAGACAAAATTACAAACTGTAAATGAGGGTGACCAGTATTGTTATTGTTAATCAAAACTATTAAAACATTTTTTTATTAATTGAAATACATCTGAAATATAACAAAATATAAATATTAGAAAAAAGCTTTAAAAAAATTACATTAAAAATTATGGTTAAACATTTTTTTTCACTGAAATAAAGTAGGGTTAATTTAAAGCACTAAAATTATTCAAACAAAAACTGAAATAAAAATAAAGCTAAATAGGAATACTTAAAAAAATAATAAAAATGACAAATGTGCATAACAAAATTACTAAAACTAAAATAAAAACTGAACATCTAAAAACAAATGCTAATTCTAAATATTTATAAACACTAATATTAATAGTAATAATAGTATATAAATAATACTATAACAACACTAAGGATGACCAAAATTCTGAGGGTCACCTTATGTGCTAAAAAAACCCACTCAATTCTTTGTGAAACAGAGACTCAACAGATCTTGGACGCTGAGATCTCAGACATCATATTACTACAGGGACAGTCCACCAGAAAATGAAATCCTGTCATCATTTAGCATGTCTCTTCAAAAATGTAAGACAGAGATGTTCGGCATAATGACAGTTTCAGTCACCATTCACTTTCAAGAAATTCAAGTAAATGGTGACTCGAGGCTGTCAGTCGATAACATTCTGCCTGAAATCTCAATCTTCCAGAGTAAACAATGAGAGAATATTTAGGTCTCGAGGCCAAGACCACAAGATCAAGACTCCGCTTCTGCTAATTATGGACCGCTGCTTCTGTTTACTTACAGTTCAAAGGACCTCATATGTACAAAATTGTTGTGTAATAACTTACTCGCTGATTCATAAAGTCAACATAAGCAATGGTAAAAGGTGTATCATTAGAGGAAATTGTCCTGTAATTGTTGACTATAGCAGCAAGTAATAATTCCAACAGCAGATCTATAAACAAGTATTATGCAGGACACTCACGTGCAGCCGTCTGTCTCTTCTGTTGACTAATCGCTTGATATATCCTTCTATTGTATGGTCACATTTGCAACAATGCGATCAAAGTATCACATTGGACTCGTTTATAGCGTTTAAAAAGTGAGTCTCACTTTACATGAACTAAAAAGTACAATGGTACTGCCATGCGCCATGATATTGGAATACCACGGTATGCATTCAGTACCATGATGTTACCATCTGACACCCAGAGCTGGGAAGATTACTTACAAATTGTAATCTGTACAAAAATGACAAAAATTGTAGTTAGTAACATAATCCATTACATTACACATTTTAGGTCATACAATCAGACTACTTTTAGATTACTTTTAGATTACTTTTGACCTAAATCGTTTATCACATTCATTTAAATAGGACAATCTTGTGCCATATTGACATAAAAAAAAACAGAGTAAGAAAGTATGTTCCATTTGTTGTTATTAACAACATGAAGTGCATTAAACATGATATTACATCAAGGTTTCCCAAACTGGGGTTTGTAAAGGAACTAAAGGGGGTTTATGAGTTTAACGAAAAGCTAATAATTAATGAAATCATTTTAAAATCAATCAAAATAAATTGAAATATTTTATTTGTTTACCTGCATGTCATGTGACCCAACGTCTGAGAACCTATTAACATGCAAATGTGATACTTCATTACTAAACTATTTATTTTAAAATCTCAGGTGTACTTCAAGTAAATACATTAGGCGAAAGAGGATCAGATGACAAGAAAAAGTTTATGAATTTGTGCAAGACAAAAGCCTTCCAAAGACATAGAAATACATGGTTAAATAACCTAAAGAGTGATAATTCAAATAAAAATGAATGTTCATCAGTGATGCAATGCTGAAACACTTCTTAAACCTGAACTGATTTTTGTTAATCCAGAGGTCAAATGCTGTGTAGCCACCTGAACAGTGACTGATCTCTGTGCGAATGTCCACAAAACTGAAGACTTTCTGACTGCATTTAAGTGGTCGGCTATTTAAGAAAGGAACATTCAAACGATGAAAAAGAGGAATTAGGGAGAATCAATAAATTATGAATAATTTATTGCTATTGTGTAAATAATATGTAACCAATAAAAAAGTAACTGTAGTCTGATTAGGAGTATTTTAAAATAGAATTTAGGCTAATCTAATTACAAGTTCTTAATTTTTGGAATCTGATTACATGTAATCAGTTAATACCCAGCTCTGTACCATGGTACACCACAGTATTTATTTATTTTTATTTTTAGGAATGGTGGAGTGATCATTTGATGGAAATGCTTACAAATAGAACTGTTAATGTTTGTATTTCACATGTAATGGGTAACTTGTACAATGTAAAGCATTCTAGGTTAAAGGTGCAAAGCAAGGCGTCCAAAAATAGTTTACAATAAATCATTTACCAAAACAGCACAGGAACGAAAACAACAACAACTACGGAACGTATAAAAATATGTACAGCTAACGTTACACATATATTAGAGTTATAGATATACGCACGAAGAATAAAAAACAGTAAATTTAAACGGATGAATTTCCTTTAATTCACCTAATTTGATTAGAAAAGTAAGAAACAGTAACATTCAAATGTCTCAAACGTAATGGCGTTGTCCAGTATTACCACAATTACTCCAAGTTAACTAATCTTATAAATAACGCTACGTTATGAATTTCACCGAGAAACGATGCGTCAATTGGATTTCTATTGTAACTCGATATATTCATAAACAAAAACATGAACATCACGAGTCGATACAGATAAACAGGAGAATTTCTGACGTTAAAAAACAAACATGTTCCCAAACTGTTACCTTGATGTTTTAGTAGTCTTATGTCTTCGAAATTACCCGATTATATCCAGTAAATGTTTGGTTTATTAGCAGCACATGGCCTTCCAGACGGGTGTCTAAACTGAGGGAACCGAACCGGATTCCCAGAATCGCTCCCGAGTCCCGAATTGGATCTTATCGTCCTACTAACCGTTCATTATGCGACAAAAACTCTCCTTCCTCCAGGGGGCGATTGTCGGCTCAAGGCCGCATCCTCCGCGTTCAAATCTCAGCATGTTTTGGTTTTATTAAAGACATTTGTATGCTAGCGAATATAATCGTTTAAATCTATTAACCCCATCTGACACGTAAATGGAAATTCGCCTACGTAATCCTCGTGTAATTATTAAACACAACGCCGTTCCCGCTAATCACAAGCAACTGTGATTAGTTCACCTCGACCAGCGCTGAGAAAAGTAACAGGTACCACGTGACAAGGTTATCAGCGTGATTTTTTTAGCGACAGTCTGCACAATAATTTATACATGAATAATGATACTGGGAAACTTTAATAGCCACTGAATTGAAAATACACAGTGAAGAGATAAAACTGGGGAATTATTATTAAGCCCCCTTTATACCTGACCAATCAGAAGCGACTTTCTGTCCGCTAAGCCACGCCCACGTGGCCCACTTTTAGTAGTGATGCAGTTGCACCCGCTTCTTGTTCTATGGATTTATTCAACAGGGCTGCTGGACGGAGGGGGATTGGGGATGGGACGGGCCAGGGTGGGAGCGTGGGCGGCTTCGTGACGTGGGTGAAGAACCACTGAGCCAACACCAAACAAACACCAAAAATTCAGCTGATTCTTTACCCTCTTCTATCTCTTGGACACATCTCTGTGAAACAGTAGCTAATAGGGAAAATAAGCTTGTTGTCCAGTCCCTCTCTCAGGAATGCAAAGATTAGGCAACTCTTTTGGAAAGATATAATTACTCTGTAATATCTTATTGGAGAAATTCTTTTGAAGATATTCCTTGGAAGAAAGTGTGGTCCTTACCTAACAAATATCTAATCACTAAAGAGATATCTTTTAAGTTGCTACACCGATTTTTACCCTGTCAGGCTTTATCTTAAAAAATGTTTCCTGAGATGGATCCTCTCTGCTCCTTTTGTGGAGTGGAAGATGAGTCTGACCGTCATCTTTTTTGGGAGTGTGTCCATGCGGCTTCCTTTTGGAAGAAATTTTGTATGCTTCTATCTTAGACAATTTTTCTTTGGTGTTTTGGTGGTTTAAGGATGTCTTATTTGGTAACAAGAACCTAAAAGACAAGTATTTTCTGAAAATTCTATTAAGTTTATTTATACATAAATGCACATTTTTGTCTGTTAAACCTCTATATATTGTTTTTTTGTAAAGACTTGAAATGCTATTTGGATACTATCTCTAATTCCAGCAATGTCAAAGCCTTAAAATCCTATACATCGTGCACGAAGTATAATATTAATGCTTTTTTATAATGTGCTATTGACTATGAGTTGAATGTATAAGGGAGGCAGGGATTTAGCTAAGTTTTTTTTTTTTCATCTCGAATTTAATTTATTTTAAATTCAGAAAAAAAAGCAATAATAATTCAAATGTAAAAAAATAGACTAATAAATTAGATATGTATAATTTGATAAATATTTTAAAAATACCTGCATGAACACTAAATGAAAAGAATCTAAATCCTAAATATGAAATATTAATTTAATTAAATGATTAATAATGTAAACATATTTAATATAAATATTAAATATTAAAGTAAAATCTTGAGATAAACATTCTGAGAATTTAGAGATTGATTTCGATCTAAAGAGCTGTTTTGACTGAAGAGTGTATTCATTGATTATGTTTTTGTTAACTGATTATGATTTGATTATATTGACTAATAAGATTATTTTATGGCGTCAGAGAATGTTTTTAAAGGATTGCTGTCAAAACATTTGCTTTTAAAAGCATTTGAAGCATTTCCATCAATGGCCTGTAGATGGAAGTCTGTGCTTAGCCTATATAAAGGATGCATAGTTTTCTTAAAGGAGACATATTATGCCCCTTTTTACAATATGTAATATAAGTCTCTGGTGTCCCCAGAATGTGACTGTGAAGTTTCAGCTCAAAATACTCCACAAATAATTTATTATATCATTTTGAAAATACCTATTTTGAGTGGAAGAAGAAACAGCTGTTTTTCAGGGGGTTGTCTCTTTAAATGCAAATGAGCTGCTGCTCCCCGCCCCCTTTTCTAGAATAGAGCTGCACTATTACAGCTGGGACCTGCTAAAAAACATCTGTTTTGGTTTGATCATGTTTATCGCACTGAAATCATTTTCCTTGGTTGGTAGATGCACCGGGGACCTGATTATAGCACTTAAAACCTGGAAAAGTCAGATTTTCATGACATGTCACCTTTAAACTTCAGGATTATTAAACAACATGACCTTGCCATATATGGTTTATCATCATCGTACCTTTCTGTAAGCATAATTAAAAATAACACCGAAGCACATACATCAACTTTCACTTCATGACTCACAGGCAATAAATCTAAGTCTGGAGGCATTACTTCTTTAACCTCAAACGGAAGGCAGCAGTAGGAGGAGCACTTTAACGGTTCATAGAACACCTCCTACACTTTGACAGAAGCTCAGAGCAGATGCTGAGAGAGTTTACATCCACCAAAATGAATCTCCATTGGACAAAGATGCTTACAGTTTTCATCCTGTTTGAAAATGATATAGGCTGGAATTCTTCTTCAGGTCAGATATAAATCAGGATAAGTTTTGCCTCAACTCAAATTCATTGGTCACACTTTACAGTATTATTTTTTTCTGAATTGCATCTCTCTTAGTGTACACCTAAATCATTTCACCACAGATACTGTCACTGTGCCAGACATTATTAATCTTCAGGCTTTGGACATGTGGAGACTGGAGATGGAGTGGATGATGAATCAGAATGAAGAACGGAGAAATCAAACCTATGAAATACAAGTTGGACGCACAACAAACATGGATATTGTCGACAGTGTGCGTAAAACACATCATTCCTCAGCTCCTATCGCATTATTGCCTGATTTCTGAATTTTGCACTAACTGTTTACAGTCTTGTCCACAGATGAACGTAAGCAGAGGATCACTGGAAGCAGTTCACACACTGGTTTGGACTTCACAGCTCCCACTGAACTGTGTCGATCACTCTGTTAGAATAAAACTCATCTCTGAGGCTTCACCATCCAGCTCTTGGAGTTCATGGAAAACCATCTATGGTAGGATATTTAAAGTTCATTGCAGAAGCACGTGATCAAGAACGAAGATGTCCATAAAAATAGTGGGGTTTAAAAGTTTGAAAACATTATGCTTTTTAAATGTTTTTAATGAAGTCTCTTATACTCACCAAGGCTGCATTTATTTGATTAAAAAATACAGTAAAAAGAGTAATGTGACATATTATTACAATTTGAAATACTTATTTTCTATTTGAATATATTTCAAATTTAATTATTGCTGTGATGCAAAGCTGAATTTTCAGCATCATTACTCCAGTCTTCAGTGTGACATGATCCATCAGAAATCATTCTAATACGCTGATACGTGTATGTATGTATGTATGTATGTGTATGTGTATGTGCATGTATGTATGTATGTGTGTATGTGTATATGTATGTGTGTGTGTGTGATATATAATGTGATATATCATATGTGACCATGGACCACAAAACCAGTCTTAAGAGTCGATTTTTCAAAATTGAGATTTATACATCATATGAAAGCTGAATAAATAAGCTTTCCATTGATGTATGATTTGTTAGGTCAATATTTGGCCGAGATACAACTATTTGAAAATCTGGAATCTGAGGGTGCAAAAAAATCTAAATATTGAGAAAAAAAATCGCCTTTAAAGTTATCCAAATGAAGTCCTTAGCAATGCATATTACTAATCAAAAATCAAGTTTTGATATATTTACGGTAGGAAATGTACAAAATATCTTCATGGAACATGATCTTTACTTAATATCCTAATGATTTTTGGCATGAAAGAAAAATCTATAATTTTGACCCATACAATGTGTTTTTGGCTATTGCTACAAATATCCCCCAGCGACTTAAGACTGGTTTTGTGCTCCAGGATCACATATTGTAAGGCACTTTACATAACTTCCTCTTTTCACCCAACTGTCACTGATGAAAGTGCAATTCTGAGAGCATGTTGGCCCACCAGCCTCAGCAGCTAAACAACACCAGCTTGGGCCAGTAAACGACCACCAAACCATAGCTACAGCATAGAAAACATGCTTAAAAACATGTTAGCAATCGTATAAAAACACCCTGACAACCAACCACATGACAGTAGCACTGTGTTGATGATTTCTGCACATTCAAACACCATTGTTTAAATGTATGGAGTGGTTGGATATTTATTCATATTTACTCATTTTCTTGTAGGGGAGATGAACTTAGCCCACAATCAAATCAGAATGTTTCCAGATGACCAGGTGCTTCGGGAGGGATCCACGGTGATGTTCTGCTGCATTTATCCCACAGAGACACACATCACCTCTATGTTCTTCAGCAACACTCCCTATAAAGTCATCAACATAAGCCCACGGGTCAAAGCCATTCGAGTGGAAAACATCAAAGCCACAAATTCATTCGGTGTCAACTTCTACTGCGATAGGAACAGTGATGTAGTATATAACTTTGTCACCTGTGAGTATTAGAGTCCCATTGTCCAACACAATTCAAATGCGCCCATATAGGCTAAATATTTCTTACAGTATTATGACGAAGATGCTAGTTTTGAACTTTTTTATTCATTAGTTATTTTTATTTTTGTATATATATATCTTTACTTGCTTGATATTTATTACTTAATTCGCCTCAATATACTAACTGAATTAACCACAATTAATTTAGTGATTCCAAAAGTCTCAGGTTACACTTTTTAATTCTTTTTTTTTTTGGCATTATATCATTTCAATGAATCAAAAGTTACTGTAAAATATATAAGTAAAAAAAAATATTTAGATCATTTTAAAGGGGTCATATGATGCTGCTAAAAAGAACATTATTTTGTGTATTTGGTGTAATGAAACGTGTTTATGCGGTTTACAGTTAAAAAAACACATTATTTCCACATACTGTACATTATTGTTTCTCCTCTATGCCCCGCCTTTCTGAAACGCGTCGATTTTTACAAAGCTCATCGGTCTGAAAAAGCGAGGTGTGCTGTGATTGGCCAGCTATCCAGTGCGTTGTGATTGGCTGAATACCTCAAGCGAAATGTTACGTCCCTCACCATATTGTGATGCCTGCGGCAACCACATGTGACGACCCCGGGCTGGACTCCACTTCGTCCACGGTGAAAGCCGATCCGGCGATCCACAGCGCGAAGTTGATGTATTCCCTCAGCGACCAGCACGGATCAGCTCCAGGCATGACGAAGCGATATCGTCCTCTTTTGGAAGGCCAACCAAGAGCTTGTAACGCTCCAAAGAGAAAGGAAAAATTGAAATCGCATCATATGACCGCTTTAAGTCATCCTGCAGACCCTTTGGAAGTTAAAAAAGTGATATGAGATATTTCTCCACACCATTGCATTAGATTAAAAAAACAAAAACAAAGTGGTTTTATTTTGAAAAACTGATTTTTGAAAGAAAACATTTTCCACTGTATTAAGGCCCCTTCACACCAAGGACGATAACTATAAAGATAACGATAAAGATATAGTTCTAAAAATCGTTCTCAGTATTAGAGAATAGCAGAGTCCACACCACAACTATAACGATAAAGAGAAACGATATCGTTGGAATCACGTTCAAAACTATTTTTTTGACAGCCAATCAGAATCCATCCTGCTGTAACGAGCTCGAGAATTTAAAATAAACAACAGACGATAGGCCTATTGGTCGCTGGTGTGGACATTAATATCGTTATCTTTATAGTTATTGTTCTTGGTGTGAACGGGGCTTTAAAATATAAAGTACAAAAAAAACATGCAATAGTAATCTATTATAAACGTTTTCTTCTAAGCATGATGGGAGTTTTCTGCTAAACCTTGTTCAGTTCCTCCTGAGAAACCATTAGATTTTAGATGTGAGACTGAAGACATGAGACTCGTTGTCTGCTTCTGGGAAATACACAGAGCTCCTAACCTAGAAGGCGACCAGAGAAGGCAGTACACATTACTAATCAGGTTAGTCTGATTTTGGGCCTGTCCAAATACCCACACTTGCAGTCTTTGCACTTGACCACTTGTCCACTTACATGACGTATTTCCTGTATTTGGCCCAAGTGAAGACCAGTGTGTGTCGAACTTTTCATTATCTGATGAGACACACTTATAGTGTTGTAAAAATGCAAGTGTTTACAGAGCTTTATTTAGATTTTTAAAATAACCTTCTGAATGTCTGTTCAGTAGTCTCTATAACAGATGAAACAATTTAGTAATTTTGGTGCCAATTAAGTGATAAAGAGCAGTTGCAAAGGTTGTACAACATAAAAATACTTATCTCTGCACCAATAAAATGCAAGTACTGCTCACTGCAGAGCCAAATGACCTCCAGCTCCCCCTCTCTGGATGTCCAGCTCCACCTCTGTGTGAACTAATGGGTGGAGTTATGTTTAGCGATAGGGTAAGGGGTAGGGTTAGGGAGTGGTTGGGTGTCTAGCTCCACCCATTACATCCAGCGAGGGGGAGCTAGAGCTCCAGCTCCTCCCATTTGGCTCTGCAGCGAGCACCCTCTCATAAAATGTGCAACACTTTACATCTACTACCTATATGCAATAGCCTATCTAATTATTATTATTAATATTTAACTTACACTGGAAAGATTTCTTGCGACATCCCACAAGATCTCATCAAAAAGTCTCACGATTTATTTCCAGATCATGATGCATGATGGGATACTTACCCTTGAATACCACTCCAAAGCGGCATTCAAGATAGTGTGTATTTAGTGTGCGTTAAGTCTTGTGTACTTACTTCCTGTTGCATGCACATGCACTGAAGAGGCCAAGACCACAAGTGTGGGTATTTGGACATGCCCTATATCACCTATCTCTGTCCTAGTCAGGTTGTCTAGTGGTTTTCATCGGAAATGAACCAATGGCATAATATTTTAAATGGGTCATATGATGCTTTTTTAAAGATCATTATTCTTTGGTTTTGAGACTTTAGTCTTTGCAACTTCAGGGATCTTATCTATGCACAATCAGCTTGTAACACTCCAAAGAGAAAGGAAAACTTGAAATCGCATCATATGACCCCTTTAAAACGTCTCTGAAACACCTGCCTAGGGTTTTAAAAAAGGAACATGCAAATGAGACAAAAGTAAAAAGAGATTCACTGCAATACTACAAGACATTCATTAATATTCATATCATAATATAATGAATATTAATCACTGCTCTTAAAGGGATAGTCCACCCAAAAATGGAAATTCTGTCATCATTTACTTACCCTCATATTGTTCCAAACTGGTACTTTCTTCTGTAGAAGAAATTTCAAAGAACTTTTGGGATTCAAACAACACTGGAGCCTATTGACTTTCTCTAGTCCGAAATGACTAGAGAGTAAATGAATGATGACTGAATTGTCGTTTTTGTTGTTGTTGAACGATCCCTTTAACTGTGTTCAGCGGGGTCAAATTCACACTTATTTTAGTTTTGACTCATTACGAGTTCAGTCTAATGCCATTTTCTCCTCGCATTCAGTGACTCCAAGGCTGTCGGCTGTAATGTGGAGAGCACAGATCATGCATCCTGTGGTTTTGATGTCATCCAACAGCAGATCACCTACAACACCACATTACTTGTGACAAATAGTTTGGGGCAAGAGAGTGAGACCTACATATTCAATATCACAGACAGAGGTGAATATGGTTCATTTTACGTGAAGACTAAATTCATAGCAGCTTTGAAGGATCATATACCTCAGTGATGTGGAAGTTTTAAGATCTGGGATAGATCATAAACAAAAGGTTGTAAGTTGAAATCCTAAATGAACTATCACCATTATACACTAGATCAACATTCTTTAAATCAGGGACATTGTCCTTATAAAAAGTGCAATGCAAGTTGCTTTAAATAATCGTGTTGTCCACAACATGAAAATGAATAATGACTAAATACATAAGTTAACAATCCATTTAATTTCTCATCCATTTGATCTCACCTCAGTTTTTCCAGTCCCTGAGCATCTTGAAGTGACTGCAGCGTGTTTGATTCATTGGTGATCTTGCAGCTGAATGGGTGTTTCAAAGGACTTCTGCTGATTTGCCAGATTGAACTTGAACCAGAAGGGATAAAACAGGTAACAGGTAATATTAAAGGTATAGTTCAGCCAAAAATGAAAATTTGCTGACAGTTTAACCCTCAGGCCATCCAAGATGTAGATGAGTTTGTTGTTCATCATAACAGATTTGGAGAAATGTAGTATTTTATCACTTGCTCACCAGTGGATCCTCTGCAGTGAATGTGTGCCGTCAGAATGAGAGTCCAAACAGCTGATAAAAACATCACAATAATCCAGTCCATCAATTAGTGTCAACAGTGAAAAGCTGTGTGTTTGTAAGAAACAAATCCCTCATTAAGATGTTTTTAACTGTAGTTTCTGGATAAAATATGAGGCCTCTATCCATAATATTGGTTTCTCCAGTGAAAATGTCATCATCTCTGAATCAGGAAAGAAATATGCACAGATCAAGCACAGTCAAATGGTTCAAAACGGTTCAAATATATCTAAATTTAGATGTGAGAGGACAACAGGGGATGGACTTTTTCACTGAAGGAAGCGTTTTTATGGATTTTGAACTCGTATTTTGGCCAGAAGCAACAGTTTAAAGTGCCTTAACGATGGATTTGTTTCTTACAAACATGCAGTTTTTCACTTCACAAAATGTTAATTGATGGACTGGACTGGAGTGGTGTGGATTACTGGCGGCACCCATTCACTGCAGAGGATCTATTAGTGAGCAAGTAATGTAATGATAAATGTATCCAAATCTATTAAGATGAAAAAACAAATGCATCGACATCTTGGATGGCCTGACGGTGGGTAAATTTTCAGCAAAACCCTCTTTCTTTAAGGTGTTTTTCCTGTTGCATAACATGTTTTTGTATTTCCAAATAATGTGATGGCATCAGAAATACGACAAGAGGGAGTTTCATAAGCTTGATTAACAGTGTGAAATCTCTCATCAAAAGACTTGCCATATCAGATAAACAAAATGAACTTTACAGAAGTGCTGAAGCACATCCTGTGTTCAAGTGTTGTTGTTGTCTTACAGGTTTTAGATAAGAATGGATCTGACTCAGTGCAGTATTACGCATTCAAACTACAGCACCTGAAGCCCAGCACGGAGTACTCCATTAGGGGGCGCTGTGCAGTACAGGGGAACGACTGGGGCCGATGGACAACACAAAGACTATTCATCACAGGTAAGCAAAGGGTCATGGGAGAATTCACAATAAACACTCAGAAGACCACAGCAAGAAAATGCAAAAATATAGATACTATATATATTTTTCTGCAGAGCCGCTAGTGACCATAGATCTTTGGAGACAAACCAGGGACCATCCCAATCGCACCGTCACACTGCTGTGGAAAACAGTAAGTTTACGTTTTTGACATTCTTCAAACTTATAATTTTTGCCATACATTGTGGTACAGTTATTGTTATTGACTCTGTATGGTTTTGTTTGGCTAAGAAAAATAATCAATGTACATAATCAGTGTGTTCATGCATTACTATGGTGTTAACAAACCTCAGCACTCTAGGGGGCGATAGTCTTATTATTCAGGTAGCAACTTTTTAATTTATAATTAAATTATGAACAGATTTCAAATGAAATGTTTTGCCTTTTTTTAAACATAAATTGATTGAAATCAGAGCAAATATTTTTGTGCTACCACTAGGGGTGTGCGATATCACAATTTTTGATTAAAATGTCTCCACAATCTGCTTTTGAAGAAATATCATAGTATCGTGCTACAGCACACATTCTATAGGTTTGGCACCTCCAACTCAGTATACTGTACAACGTGACATACATTCACATCAAATATTAAGTTACAGTCATGGGACACTGCATTTATTCGCAATCACAAAAGTACATTATTTGCATGTGCTTTAAAGCCTTGTAGGTTAAACATTTCATTTGCGTGCTGTTCTGACATGCACTTTTTCTGAGCACGTACACCTGAAGCGCATGCACACTAAAAAGCCTGTCAAACAACGCCTGATTACTGGACTAAGTTATCTTTCGGGTCTGATACTGTCAAAAACACACAAGGTTTACATATAAACACAGTTGGTTATGTCTAAAGTGAAAGTAAACAGTTGAGAGAAAAATAGATGCGTGTCTGTATATTAGATATGTGTAGGTCTTAAAGTGACAGCAGACTAATAGTACTAAACATGTTGCCGCTTGTCACTAAAGGGATTTTTCACCCAAATATCACAATTGTTTTGGCTTTGTTTTTAAAAGGTAAATTAGTTTGGCTGTACTGTATCAGACGAGTAGACGTGTGATATTGCTGTGATTACCTACGGCTGAATCACAGCCATGCTGATACACAGCCAAAAAAGAAGATAGCAACACAAACATTTGTACAAGCAATTTGTGTTAACACGGTTCACTCTTCCTCAGGTCAGCAGTGACTCAGAGTTATATATTGAAGCCTATGAGGTGTGTGTGAGCTACAGAAACACAGAGAGGAGCGTGTGCATGAACGTCACACAGACACAGGTGGAACTAACCAAAGATGTCAATATGAGTGACATCACCGTGAGGGCCGTCATTCAGTCTGGCTTATCTGAACCAGCCCACATCACTCTTCCTTTAGCATGTAGGGTTGACAAACCTCATGCTTCCTCATACTCTATATTAAAGTGTTTTCTGTGCACTGTTTATGTGGTGCTCTGTATAACGTCAGATATGACTGTTGTTACTGATGCAGACAGCAAGCCGGGGGAGAAGAGGATTATGGGTAATGAAAAGGGATTCCAGCTGACCTGGACGAGGGACTCAACCACCACGTGTGATTATATTGTAGAGTGGTGCATGCTGGGTATTGCACTCCCCTGCAACTTACAGTGGAGAAAAGTCCCAGCTAATCAGAGCTCCTTAAACCTGAACGCAGGTATAAAGTCTGTTTGTACATCATGCCATATTCTTACAAAACAACCACCATCAAAATAAAATAGTAACATTAATGTTTCTGGCTATGTGACAGCGTTGCATATAAAAGCTCTGCTCTAAAACACAGTGAGCCAGGCAGCATTCATGCTTTTTCATAAATATGCTTTTGCATTTTTTTAATTTGTCTTGCATTTTATACTTTTGTATTTTCATTACATGTGTCCTTTACAGATAAGGGAATCTGATAACGCATTGCAAGATAAAAAAAAACATTGAAACAAGATTTAAGTGCAACGTTTTCATCTAAAATGTATGTATATATATATATATATATACTGTGTATATATATATATATATATAAGAATGATCTATTATTTAAGAGTAAATTACTGTAAAAGTGATATGGTAAAAACCTGGTTAAAGACAAGTTCCCTTATGATACACAGTGGAAAAACTGTAATCACTCTAACTAGACATTTCACGTAATATTACAGTAAAATACTGTTAAATTCACAGTTTTAAGTGGAAAAGAACCCATCTTTTAATTTACAGTGAAAAAATGTTAAAATAACTTTATATCAGTTACTGAATTTTTGTACTGTGACTAAGTTTAATCCATAAAACCTAAAATGTTGCTACTTACTGTAAAGTTCTACCATCCACAACTGCCTTTTTTTTTTT
Source organism: Sinocyclocheilus anshuiensis (assembly GCF_001515605.1). Classification (NCBI taxonomy): domain Eukaryota; kingdom Metazoa; phylum Chordata; class Actinopteri; order Cypriniformes; family Cyprinidae; genus Sinocyclocheilus; species Sinocyclocheilus anshuiensis. The sequence goes on along the minus strand of NW_015537932.1, from coordinate 187,243 downwards.
TTTTTTTTACTGTAAATTTCACAGATTTTTACTTTTATTTAAGTATAATTTCTTCTTTTTTTGTATAGTTTGTA
>NW_015537932.1:179282-183001 GCF_001515605.1 Sinocyclocheilus anshuiensis | reverse complement strand
CCCCTCCCCACCTCCCTTTTTTTTTTTTTTTTTTTACTGTAAATGTCACTTTTTTTTTTTTTTGAGTTTTAAGTCTTTTAAAATTAGGCTACCTCATATATGCAGGTTTTTCTAGACCATGTGAATTCTGGTTCTTCTTAAAAAAAAAACGTTTTGGAATTAATTGTTCAAATTCACTATAAAACTGCATTTTTACAGGAGACTTTAAAGCAGGAGTTCTATATGAATTTAAAATCGACGGGTGTAGCGCTGAGGGACATAGACGCCATGAGAAACAGATCGGATACTTAAAAGAACAGAGTAAGAGTGCACACACACTTTACATGCGACGCATCTATAGGACCTTACAGTAGAGCACAAAACAGCTGCCAATCCACATTATTTTTGATGTAAGAGTGACACGCCCATTTGTAAATTCACTATAAAACTGCATTTTTACAGGAGACTTTAAAGCAGGAGTTCTATATGAATTTAAAATCGACGGGTGTAGCGCTGAGGGACATAGACGCCATGAGAAACAGATCGGATACTTAAAAGAACAGAGTAAGAGTGCACACACACTTTACATGCAACGCATCTATAGGACCTTACAGTAGAGCACAAAACAGCTGCCAATCCACATTATTTTTGACGTAAGAGTGACACGCCCATTTGTAACTAGAATGTGCAAGACTTCCAGAGTCATTCTCTCAAAGTTAATTTACCTGTACAAAAGCAGCCCGTTATGCTGCAGACTTTATCATATTATTATTTTAATATATTGTCATAATCATAAATGCACTGGTTTGTGGTGCAAATAGTTTTACTGTTTACTGCACTTTCTTATTCTTCTAATAATTTAATGAATGGGAAGTCTCACACATTTACAGAAAATTGCTCATTTCCGCTTTGCAAAATAAGGTGATGTTGCATTGGAAAATGCATCAAATTGTCTTCAGTTTGAGAAATTGAAATCAACAATTTTCACATCTTAATTGTGCAACAGAACACATTAATATTATGAAATAATTTGACCACATATATTATTTGTGTTGTTCAGAGCCCACACAGCGCCCTACACTGGACTCCAGCCCAAATCTAACATGGTCATCTGTAAACCTGAAATGGAGTTTCAATGAGAAGGATCCGAGTCACGCTGGATTCATCACGGGATATGTGATTATGGTACAAGACCATTCAGAGGCCGGCTACGATCTCAGTAAGTCTAAACTTATGTTCTAACAAAGTCCCCTTCAATATAGTCCCTTTTCAAATATTCCATATTTGCATTGCCTCCGCACAGCTATTTTGGGCATCCAAGACCAAGTCTACTTGAATAGGGAAAACCAGAAATCGCAAAAACTGCTTGCCAACCTCACATTTAAATATTTGGAATCAACAACATGCCCCATAAATGTTGTTTCTTATTCTAAAATGGTATTTAAAAAAGCTTATATTTAATGCTGGACCAGCCAATGCACAAAATGACTTAACCAAATGGCAATTGGCTCATAAAAAAAAAAAAAAAAAGTTTCAATAAACTTTCATTTCAAATTCTCAATATGATTTCAAATGCAGCTATTTTTTGGACCGTATACTGCAGCAGTACAGCATGACAAAATAAATCTCACATTAAATCCCCCTTCGTTATTTTCTCCTCTCTCTATCACATGCATCCTTCCTGTTTGTTCTGGCAGGTTCCTTCAGACAGTCAGTGGACGATCCTCACAGCAAGTCCTGGACAGTCAGTGGTCTTGAGGAGGACCGGCCGTACACATTTCAGCTGGCAGCATGTACATCTGCAGGCTGTGGAACGGAAACCACCGCCGTCTTCAGAACCAGAAAGAACTGTGAGCTCAGATACCGATTCAAACCAGATTCACACTAACAGAAAATAGTCTGAGTGGTGTTTTATAATCGAAGACTTCTATAGTAAGTACTTCTAATTTAAATGGACAGTTCGCCCAAAAATGAAAATCCTGTCATCATTTACTCACCCTCGCGTCATTCCAAACCTATACAAGTTTCTTTCTTTCTTTTGTTGAACATAAAAGATATTTCTGAAAATGTTGGGGTCCGAACAACATTGGACTCCACTGACTTTTATTGTATGGACAAATGGTTTAGAGTTTTTAGAGGATAAATGTTTTTAGAGGAAGTCTCTCCTGTTCACCAAGGCTGCATTTATTTGATTAAAAATACAGTAATATTGTGAAATATTATTACAATTTCAAATAAGTGTTTTCTATTATAATACATTTTAAAGTGTAATTTATTTCTGTGATGCAAAGCTGAATTTTCAGCATCATTACTCCAGTCTTCAGTGTCACGTGATCCTTCAGAAATCATTCTAATATACTGATTTGCTGCTCAAGAAACATTTCTGATTATTATCATCAGTGTTAAAACAGCTTAATATTTTCGTGGAAACCATGATATATTTTATTTCAGGATGCTTTGATAAAGTTCAAAAGTACAACATTTATTAGAAATAGAAATCTTTTGTAATATCTTTTTGAAACTAAAATCTAATAATAAAACTAAACACTTAATCTGACTCTAAATCAATTCAACATTTGACAACTTTCTCACAAATGCAAAGTAGCAGGATTCTTTGTGTGAATAGCTCTATGGAAACGCTTTATTTCTATACAAAATCTTGTTTGCATATTCACAATGAGTGGACAGGTCATTTCATAATGTTGAATTATAATGGGGATAATAATTCTGTCCACAGTTTACCTGCTGACGGTCAAGGTTCTGGTTCCTCTCGTGGTTTTGGTCGGTTGTTGTGTTTGTCTGTGGTTGTACAGAAACCTGTAAGTGTGCTGATATACAGTATGTGCTGTGAGCTGATGGACTGTGCTTCTCACCTGTGGAGCACTGAAACTGATGACGTCTTTCTCCACCGTTTCCAGGATAAGAGGATTTCCAGAAGAATCCTTCGGCTTTCTGCACGTAAAAGCACTGGACCTGGATGAAGATCTTTATGAAGTAATTCATTACATTGATGCTGTACAATAATGTAACTGCATTGCCTCGATTTCTTTTCACAGCTAAATTGGGCAGGCTAGTCTTTTGGCTGGTTTTAGAGGGCTTCTGGGCAATCTGCAACATGTGATGCTGGGACAGTGTGTTATTTTAGTATAACTGAGATACTGTTATTGTTTTTTATTAATATTCTGAATTAGTTTTTATATTTTAGTTTTCATTTTTCTTTTAAACTTTTAGTTTGAATAATTTAGTAAAGTTTGTTTTTGTCATTTTAATTGGTTCTTTTTAGTCCATTTTTATTTCAGTTTTTGTTATTTTTGTACATGAAGTTAAAGGTTCCCTGAAATGCTTAGAAACACGCAGCGTTACTCTATGTGTTGACGTCATTTTAACTGAAACAGGAAGACAGGGCGGGACATATCAAGCAGCCCCGCCCCTTTTTAAAATAGCCAATAGCGTTCGCTTATATCACAGCTTGGGCTAGAGCCGTTCAGAGCCGTTGAGCTCCGTAAAGCTGCATTTGACAGGGTATGCCAGCCACAATCTCATCCATATTGCTATAAAATAATTCAAATAGCTCCGATACATTTTGTGGTCTGCGCCGACTCGCGCATGTGATCCGCTCCGTGCTATCGTGTCTCTGGACCGGAGCAGAGTGTGTGCGGTGCAGTGGTTAGCGTGACACAGCGCCAAACCAGACTTCTTTTTTTCCTCAATGGAAAGCATATTTACACTGTTACAATTGT
>NW_015537932.1:177665-178385 GCF_001515605.1 Sinocyclocheilus anshuiensis | reverse complement strand
TCGTCTAAATTCGAATTTTGTCACTGTTTTGGAGCACACTGCCTTATAGATAACCTTAATACTAACATATTGATACTAACACCCAAAAAACTTTAATTTTGATTTCATGGGGACTTTAATTAAAACTAAATAAAATAAAATTGTATAGTTGAAATGAAATCGTATAGTTTCGTTTTCTTTTTAAAGTTTCTTTTTTATAATTTATTTTATTTTATTTCAGTTAAAGTTTATTTTATTTGAAGTAACACAACTGTATTGTGGTTTTCGTTTTAGTTAACTATAATAACTCTGCTGATCTCTAATGAAAAACTCGAGTGGGATTTAGACGCAAGCAGGCAAATATCTCATGACTTATTTCCCTAAAGAAATTGAAATGTATAAGATGAAAAAAAAAGTATAAATGAATTTCTTTCATCTGTTTCTTTAGATGTCAGGATTGTGGTGTTGGTGTGTCTCTGACGGGCAGAATGGCATGATGTTCCCGTTTCATCCGAGCGCAGGATGTCGTGACATTATAGCGCCACATGAATATTTTACACACTGCGTAGAGATGAGATCCGTCGCTCGCAAACACGCTGCTCTTCCTGTAAAGCGCTCTGTAACTCAGGAGACTTCATTCACTTCTCAGGTGTGTTTTAGGTCCACAGTTGTCATGCAGGTAGATAACTATAAAATAAAGTCAAATCATTTGATGAGAAATGTCCATATTGAGATCTCTGA
>NW_015537932.1:172215-175696 GCF_001515605.1 Sinocyclocheilus anshuiensis | reverse complement strand
AATTTTGTCACTGTTTTGGAGCACACTGCCTTATAGATAACCTTAAGACTAACATATTGATACTAACACCCAAAAAACTTTAATTTTGATTTCATGGGGACTTTAATTAAAACTAAATAAAATAAAATTGTATAGTTGAAATGAAATCGTATAGTTTCGTTTTCTTTTTAAAGTTTCTTTTTTATAATTTATTTTATTTTATTTCAGTTAAAGTCTAAATAACATATATATATATATATATATATATATATACACACACACATTTTGTTTTTTTTATTGGACATTAAGGCAAGGATATTGTGGAGTGTTACACTGAAAAAATGCGGTGTAGATATAATTTTCACCCAGAAATTGCTAGTAACTGACAATTACAAATTGGCAAGTAACATATTGAATTAACTGTAAAAATTTTTAATAGAAAAACTGAAAATATTAAAACGTACTCCGGTAATCTTTTTACTTTGAAAAATAATTTTTTTACAATGTACCCTAATTATTGTGTGCTGTTGTTTTCTATTCTTATATTTTTGAGTGCTGTATTTTTTCACAGTTTTGACTCTTTTCTGTTCTTTTTAAGGCGAGTGAAAAGATCCATACTCTGATGATAGAGGACTGTAAATGGTGTGACGTCGAGGTTTTAGACGTGCGACCCATCACAACAGAGAAAACATGGCTGACAGGCGCAGAGGATCCGAGTTGTTCATTCATTACTCCTAAAGTCACGCTACCATCCTGCCATCTTGCCACAGATCTCACAAACTTCACTTACCTGTCCTCTGTGCAGCAAGATCTGCCTTCAGAGGAGCTACAGACAGAAGCCACGAAACAGGAGTCGGAGATCTTGGGCTTTTCGAGTGACTATGTCACTTCCGTTGCCACATAATCCCTGAAAACGCAGTGTTGTGAACTTTCAGACACACCAAAGTAAGCAAGCCAGCGCTGTCGATCTTATCACAGAGATGTTCAGCAAGATCACAACATCCTCATGTCACCGGCATGTTTGTCAGGGCCCTGCTTCCTTCTGCAAAACAGCTTTTAAAGACAAGAAGTGTTGTGAAATGCAATTGCAGTATTTGGTGATTGAGATTTTGCAATATCTGGCAGGTACTTTATCTTGGTTTTGCATGTTATGCTAGACTTATCTGGGCAAAAACATACAAAATGTTCTCTCTCAAGGGTAAGACATGTCCTGGATGAGACATCTCTATTATTCTGTTCTGTAATTATACGCTTTATGGGAAACACTTTACATTATGCATCATGAACAATAAACTATTTTTACAATTTAGAACTTGTAATGTGAAAAATGTACATTACCGTTCAAAAGTTTGGGATTTGTATGATTTTTTTTTTTTTTTAATGTTTTTGAATATTATGCTCACAATTTTTTTACCATAATATTTATATTTTATTGTACAGTTTTATTCCAAATTTGCTAAAAATGTACATTACCGTTCAAAAGTTTGGGATTTGTATGATTTTTATTTTTTTTTTATGTTTTTGAATATTATGCTCACAATTTTTTTACCATAATATTTATATTTTATTGTACAGTTTTATTCAAAATTTGCTAAAAAATATTTACATTTATGCTACCAGGGCTGCATTTATTTCAAGAAAAAAATAGTAAAAACAATAATATGAAATATAATTATCATTTCACAGAACTGTTTTCTGTGTGAATATATTTAAAATGTAATTTATTCCTGCAAAGTTGAATTTCAGCATCATTACTCCAGTCTTCAGTGTCACATGATCTTTCAGAAATCATCATAATATGCTGATTTGCTGCTTAAGGAACATTTCTTATCAATATGGAAAACTGCTGCTTAATTCTGAGGAATAGAAAGTTTAAAAGCAGAGCATTTTTCTGCTGCTTAAGGAACATTTCTTATCAATATGGAAAACTGCTGCTTCATTCTGAGGAATAGAAAGTTTAAAAGCAGAGCATTTTTCTGAAATAGAAATCTTTTTAAAATTATAAATGTCTTTACTGTCACTTTTAATCAATGTAATACATCCTTACCGAATAAAAGCATTAATGCATACATTTTTGAATGCTAGTGTATTGTAACATTACCAAGATTAATAAATGCTGTTTAATGCATATAATAATGCTGTTTAAGTATTGCTCACTGTTAGTCCAGAACAAACTGAACTCTCTTGGTAAAATGTTACTACTTCACATCAAAGTGCATTTGACTGTATATTGTGTCAAAAAATAGTCTTTTTATACATGTTTCTACATAAAGTCGGCACAGTCTAGTACTAATGCCTGCACATACTCATGCACTCAAACCACACAGATGCACTCGTGAGCTTTCCTCTTTAATTATTTATCCCTTTGATAAGACTTAAGATTTTTCCAGGGCTGAAAGTGCCCAAAAACACACTGTACACACTTTACAATGGAAACCACAACTCAGGCAAAAAAACTAAACTAAAGTCCTTTAAATAACACCATCTCTTGCAATATCATCTTTTAGGAAAAATATAAATATATATTTTTGTCATCTCTTTTCTGTCTCACGCCACTATGGTACAGATCCATAGCCCAGGCCAAAGCCGTGGCACGCTCTCTTCAGCCAATCAGATCGCAGTCAGTTGAAGGCAGTAGCAGCAGCGCCGAGACAAATATTAACAAAAGGTCTAGCAGTTAATAAATAAGCAACTGGGTTTGTGTCAATTCAGCATGCAATCTACACATGGTTTCGGGAGAACAGGAAAGATGGATTCGATCAGTGTGTTGTGTGAACATCAGGAACACGTCGAGAACATTTAAAGACAATGCAAAAACTACAAGACTACTACGATCGGCAGAAGAACCGAATACCTCTGTGCCAGTGTTTTAACATGTCAGACGGTTCAGTGCAGGTTTGGTGCGCGTTTAAGGGAACACACTGGGATTAAATGCATTTCAAAGGATAGCAATATCTAGACAACACGTCTAAGATAATACTTTAACTCTTTCTAAACCAGTGCTTTGGCAGCTTAAAGAAATATTCCAGGTTCGAAATAAGTTTCACTATCAAGGGCATTGGCGAATACTGTCGATTACACGAGAAAATCATTTTGACTAGACTATCAGCTCGAATAGCAAACAAATAAACAAAATAATATATATTTTACAGAAGAAAAAAAGTTAAGCCTGTTTTCAGGACTATTACTGTCATGAAAATTTAAAGGGGTCATATGATGCGATTTCAATTTTTCCTTTCTCTTTGGAGTGTTACAAGCTCTTGGTGCATAAAGAAGATCTGTAAAGTTGCAAAGACTAAAGTCTCAAATCCACGCTCCTTCGTCGAATCCGCCGGCTGCGCCGTTCTCAAGCCTGCCCGCCGTTCCTCACTCCCGGCCTCCGGCCGTTCCTCACTCTAGCCCGCCGTGTGTTTAGTTGTGAAAGCGAAACTACTTTGTTTGGTCTTCCAAAAGAGGATGATATCCGCTTCATCATGCCTAGAGCTGATCCATGCTGGTCGCT
>NW_015537932.1:161473-172119 GCF_001515605.1 Sinocyclocheilus anshuiensis | reverse complement strand
TTGTTTGTCATTTCTCCGATCACAAATGCAGACATGGTTTTATGTTTACGCGGTGCGATGCAACGCGTAAAAAGACAGTATAATGTTGCACTGGATACAACAAATGCCTCGTTAATAATGGGTTTTCATGTTTTTGTCTCGTCGCTCCGGCCTGACAGGGCATCATCACAGTATGGTAAGGGGCGTAACATTTCCGTCACACGCTTGAGGTATTCGGCCAATCACAACGCACTGGATAGCTGGCCAATCACAGCACACCTCGCTTTTCAGAACAATGAGCTTTGTAAAAATCGATGCGTTTCAGAAGGCGGGGCATAGAGGAGAAACAATAATGTACATTATGTGGAAAATAATGTGTTTTTTTAACCTTAAATCGCATAAACACATTTCATTACACCAAATACACAAAATAATGTTATTTTTAAGCAACATCATATGACCCCTTTAAATTGACATGAACATTTCAGAATGCAAAAACAAAAAATATAAAAGTGTATGTATAAAAAAGTATATATTTTACATAAAGAAAATTCTGCCTATATTTAGGACTATTACTATTTTCAGTGTAACTTTACTGTCATAACAATTAAGCAAATTTTGCTCCCCAAAATAATCAAATCCCACTCGAATTCCCATTACTCTCAAGTGATTTTCATACGTAATACCACAAGTACATTAAAAAAAAAAATTTAAATCAGCATCAAGACAGTACAACAAATACTACCATGATGTGTATAAATATTTTGCAATTTTCACATTACAATCTGAATATTTAATGGAAATGTGCTTAATTGTCACATTAAAAAAACATTATTGGTCCTAAAATGGGCTTAATTTTTAAATTCATGCTCTGGACTGCTTACACAGCCAAAACGATTTTCTGTTGTAATCAACATCAAACCAAAGACTTGTATTATGTATTGTACTATGACTTGTATTGAAATCCTATTCCTTCAAAGGTACTTGATGATCCCTTTTATTAATCATATGTCAATAAAATGATACCATGCATGATTATGTTTCACTTCTGGTTTAATTTCCTATAGGTCTGAGTCCAAACTGACCACCACCGTATCACCGATCAGCATCAGATCAGTGTATGGTGAGCAGACCACAGCACCAGACGAGTCTAGTATGATATGGAGAATGAGTCTGCAAAGGTTTTATGCAGAAATTTAATAACTGCTGTTTGTCCGATCCAAATTAATGGGTGAATCTCACATGTCTGGGCCACATTTCAATCCAAAATCAGATTACAAAAGATGCAATTAATTTTTCCATGAAGATCTTTTGCATTGTGACTCAATATTCATGATAATCAAGAACATTTCTCACAGAATTCAGCTTTACAATAATCATAAATGAGGTGAAATACAACCTGGACTTCGTGAGATCCACCCTGGAGTTGGTGAAAACATCCAGACTATTATCAGTCGAACTAGCTCTGTGACCGAGTATGTGTGCGTGTGCTTCGCCTGCATCTTTTGGAGGAGAATTTCCTGCGAGAGTATTTGAGACGGTACGCGGATCACAGATTTCCAAAAATGTGCGATGCTAAGGGTTCAAATATCGCTATGTTTTTTTTTTTAAACTCCAAAACACTGAATTCTGATTGTCTGGAGGTCATAAAAAATCCAAACACACACGTACAAAAGAAAAGAAACTAATAAATAGTACAAATGTAATCAATGTTTCGCCCATTCTTTCAGTTCTGGAAGTCCTAAATTCATCGTCAAATCATTTGCGCTGAATTCTTTGTAGTGTTTGTGTGATATTTTGAAATATCAGGATGGGGTGGATATGTACAAACACCAGTGCAGAGAAGCATCTCTCTCATTTGTGCATCTGGCGCTCTTAAAGTGTAAACAGCTTTTTCATTCAAATCGTTCTTTGTGAACACGTCCATCTGTATGTTCGGACCATGTGAAGCGGTTCACCTGTTTCACAGTCTGAAGACGTTATTTGGTAAACTGCTCCCCTTCAGAAACACCGTCTGAAGTCCAGGGGCTTGTTTCGGTGTTCCTGTAAGCGATTCCTTTCTCGTCCTCCATGCGTGTCTGTCTGTGCCATATGAGAGGATGGGATAACGGCAGAGAGGTGTTCAGGAAGCTGACAGAGGTATCAAGACTCCTCAGTCTCCACAGGAACAGGCTGCGGTGGTTTATTCAGCACTGCTTCAGCTTCATCATACAGCTGGAGACAGAAACACAGTCAAACACTTGTGGTCGACCGATATGGGTTTTTACAAGTCATAATATTTGATTCAAAAATTGCTGAAAAATATTTCCATTTAGGCTACCAAGGCTCGCTAAGGCTCCATTTATTGATCAAAAATACAGAAAAAGTCAGTAATATTGTGTCATATTTTTACAACTTCAAATAATTGTTTTCTATTTGAATATATTTTAAAATGTAATTTATTTTTGAGATGCAAAGCTGAATTTTCAGCATCATTACGCCAGTCTTCAGTGTCACATGATCCTTCAGAAATCTTTCTAACATGCTGATTTGCAGCTCAAGAAACATTTCTTATCATCATCGATGTTGAAAACAGTTGTGATGCTTCATATTTTTGTGGAAACTGTGATAAAATTTTTTTCAGGATTCTTTGATGAATAGAAAGTTCAAAATTGACCTGAAAGAGAAATCTGTCTTTAAAATGTCACTTTTGACCAATTTAATGCATCCTTGTTGAATAAAAGTAATATGTGTGTATGCTTATTCATGTTTTTAATGCAAAACAATGAAAAATTACATGGGAAAGTTGTAATTGTTCTATATTTTGTAGTGTTCAAATTTTATAGTATAATAAAAAATATTAAAATATAATTGAAAAAAAAAAAAATGTAAAAACCTGCGTCAGAATTGACATCATACTTAATTTGACACTAATAAAAAAATATATATTTATTAAAAAAACAATACCAAATACTGTGCTGATAACTGTAATTTAAGTAATATTCTTATTTTTATTACTACTTACTTTTATTTATTAATTATTATTATTTTATTTTACTCCATAAAATGTTGTCAAAATGAGCTTTTAATTCTGAAGGTCCCTAGTATACAGTCTGTAAACAGATGTAGAAGTTACAAACTACAAACTTCTCTGAGCAATCAGTCCTTTGGTCTGAAGTATTTTGGTGGAGATTTGTTATAGAGGCATTCAGGAGAGACGCCGTACCGGAATGAACTGCACATCCTGGAAGAGCTCTTGGATGAAGCGGCGTGAGGCCAGACGAAACCTGCAGTTGGCCAGCAGGAAGGACACCTCAGAGTACAGGCAGATGTCATCAAAAGTGAACGCAAACTTCTCCTTTATCCTGCAGAGGGCAGCAGCGCGTCACGTGGGCATAAAGCAAACACTGAACACACACTCACACAGTATTTCTCGGTTGTTCTTACGTGAGCAGTCCGGTTTCGTGTCCTTTGGTGCCGACTGAAGAGCTGAGGTTGATGACGAGTCGCAGAACCTCTTTCCTCAACAGAACTCTGCAGGCCGGTCCATCCTCAGATATCGCCTTTCCACCTATACAAACACATTCATGAGTGCTTTTCATCTTTTGACTTTCCATTGACCTCTATTGTTTTTATACTGAATGAAAATGTTTAGATTTACGTTATTTATTATTGTTAATCCCTCCACAATGTAGCTGGCTTTAGCTTTTACTTTACTTGCGGGGGGTTTTTTGGTCTCCTAGAAATGAACAATTTATCTGTGACCATATCTATGTTGGCCCTCTTACATTATTTTGATATTTTGATAATATCAAAAAAAATTTTTAACAATTCATTATTAACCCTGTAAATGTAGTAGTAAATCCAAATAAATGTAAGTTTAGAAATTTTAGTTTAATACATGCTAAACAAATAACACCACTTTTATACAATTTGTTAACACGCAGATCAGTGGAATGTCAAATAATGATTGACTGTGAGGCCCCTGACATGATATTACTTATTCATTTATTTAAAATAAAAAAACAGATACTGTTCTGATAACAGGAAGTCAGTGTCAGTGTTTATTATTATTATTAATACTAATTTTATTTATTTGTTATTTTAAGTTAATTAATATACATATTAGGGTGGAAAAGTTGTAAATATTCTGTATTTTGTGTTGTTCCTTTGGATAGTACAACAAAACTGAATAAAAAAAAAGAACTGAAACTAAACATTTATGAGTTATCAAGATAAAAAAACATCAGAATAGAAGTCAAATTTAATTTGATGCTAATCAAGATTTTTTTTAGTTTTTAAATTTAGTTAAAAAACAATATCAAATACTGTTCTGATAACTGTAATTTATTTTTTATGTTTCTTCTTATCATCATCATTAGTAATACTACTTAATTCCTAACTTATGTTATTGTTACTATTATTTTAATTAAATTATTTTATATGCTGGGGTTGAAAAGTTCTAACTGTTCCATCTTGTGTTGTTCCTTTGGAGAGTATAACAAAATTGAATAAAAATAGAATTGGAAAAAATGTAACATTTATCAGTTATCTAGACGAGAAACATGTCAGAATAGACGTCATATTTAATGTGATGCTAATAAAAATATTTTTATTTGTGTTTTTATTAGGGATGTAACGATTCACTCAACTCACAATTCGATTCACGATTTTGATTTCAGTTTTTTTTTACAAAATGAGATTGAAGACATTAATTATACAGTAAATGAAAAGGTGTAGTTTTATTAGGCTATTGCTGCACGTTGATTTGTGAAATTGAAATATAACAAAACTAAATTGAAATTTTAAAACAAACAAGTTACACAAATAAAATAAATTTCTTAATATGAACAAACTAAAGGCCAAGCCGACTTCAAAGAACTAGCGGCGACAAAAGCCGACGGTGTTGTCGCCTCACGTCGGCAGCGTCGGACATTTTAACAGCCTTCTGTCTGTACCGCCTTTATTTACGTGTTTTCATCACTTTCGCTTTAATTCTCGGGCACTGACTCGTTCGTTAAACTGAACATCCAATCAGAGCTCTCACTCGCGCCGATGGCCGACCGTCTGCTTAGTGTGTCCTGGCCTTAAAGGGGTTAGTTCACCCAAAAATGAAAATTAGCTCATGTTTTACTCACCCTCGAAGCATCCTAGGTGTATATGACTTTCTTTCAGACGAATTCAGTCAGAGTTATATTAAAAATTGTATATGCAATGACTGCAATGAAAAAATTCGACTGCAATGATAGAGCTTGGAATAGCCAGGACAATTTTTAATATAACTCCGACTGGATTCTTCTGAAAGAAGAAAGTCATATACACCTAGGATGCTTCGAGGGTAAGTAAAACACAGTCTAATTTTCATTTTTGGTTGAACTAACCCTTTAAGGCTTTGTCTGTGCTCTTTCCATTAAAAATGAGAGGCAACGACTGGATTTTAATCATGATCCAAACAAAGATGCAGCATACATGCAGCATGAGTAGTTTTTAATCTAAACTAGACTGTATAATTTCGAAATTTGAAGCAAAAACAGAATGGTCCGACTTTAGTTTTGTGAAACTATACTACATAAAACATATCTTAACGAAACAGCAGACGAGCCCAAGTATTCACTCTCTGACAGCAGGTGGCACTTATGAACAGCAATGATACAGCGTTTCCTGGATTACCGCTGTAAACAAAGCAGAGCTGCGCTTACGAACACTTTAATATGCATGGTTCAGAAGCAAGATGAAAAGAAAATACCACGTAAACCTTTCTAAAGACAGTCAGTTCCCCTCAGAGACATTCATATAAACTCCTACTCCAATTGTATCACGATTTGTTTGGCATCTCAACCGATTTGAATACTCACATATTTGAATCGATTTTCGACCGGCTCGCAGTTAATCGTTACATCCCTAGGTTTTATTTATATTTTTTAAATATTTAAAAATAATAAAATATACTATCCTGATAACTGTAGTTTAAGTTATGTTCTTGTGTTTATTATTATTTATTTATTTATTATTAATGTTTTTTAAATTTGATTATTATACATGTTAGGATGGGAATGTTGTAATTGTTTTGAATTTTGTATTGTTCCAGTTTAATACAAAAAGAATCTAAAAAACTAAAAATGTTCATTCTTTATCGAGACCTCCATAAAACCTCCATGAATTTCCAACGCACCAGTCAACTTTGGTTGTGAAAAGTTCTGTCTCACTATGTCAGGGGTGCCCAAACTCGGTCCTGGCGGGCCGGTGTCCTGAAGAGTTTAGCTCCAACCCCAATTAAACACACCTGAACCAGCTAATCAAGCTCTTACTAGGCATACTAGAAACTTGGAAGGCAGGTGTGTTGAGGCAAGTTGGAGCTAAACTCTGCAGGACACCGGCCCTCCAGGACCGAGTTTGGGCACCCCTGCACTATGTGGTTTGGAATCTGAAGCAGTGCTGTGCATTGATGGAAATTGGTCTCATCCTCACCCAGTATGAGCTCTGTGCTGGGAGTGCTGCTGGCCGAACCTTGACTGACGGCCGCGTCGCTGCAGCCCGAGATCCCCGAGAACTTGGACTGCGCGACCACCTCCAGGTGATTATGGGAAGGCTGGCTGTGCCACTGAGAGAAACCATCAGACAGATCTGCCGGAGAGAGGATTATAGTATGACAACATAAGACTAAACTACTAATTTTTACTTAAATCTGGGGTTTGAACCTAGAACCTTGCTCACCTGTGCGAGTGTGTGTGTTGTTCAGGTGGCTGTGTGTGTGTGAGCCGAGGACGGTGAGAGCGCTGCAGTAGAGGCAGTTCTGCTCTGTGTGCTCCTGTAGGCCTGTACTCTCATCGTCTCCCAGCAGGTGGTGCTGTTCTGACCGGCTGCTGTTTAACAGCTCTGTTATACTCATCTGCGGCTTTAGTGCAGGACCACGACACGACTCTAAGAAACCCACAAGAACAGACACAACAAACACACCGATTTGTTTAATATAATAATTTTTTAATTAGAATTATATACACTACCATTCTGGGGTCAGCAAGATTTTGTTTAAAGAAATTTGTACTTTTATTCAGCAAGGACACCTTAAATTGATCTAAAGTGACAGTAAAGACGTTTATGTTACAAAAGATTTATAATTCAAAATAAATGCTATTCTTTTGAACTCTGTATTCAACAAATAATCCTGGAAAAAATGTATCACCGTTTCCACAAAAATATTAAACATCGATAATAATAAGAAATGTTCCTTAAGCAGCAAATCAGCATATTAGAATGATTTCTGAAGGATCATGTGACACTGAAGACTGAGTAATGATGCTGAAAATTGAGCTTTGCGTCACAGAAATACACTTTAATTTCAAAATATATTCCAATATATTTAAATAGTTCCTTAAAATGCTGATAATATTGAATAATATTACTGATGTTACTGTATTTTAGATCAAATAAATGCAGCCTTGGTGAGCATAAGAGACTTCTTCAAAAACATTAAAAAATGTTACTAACCCCAAACTTTAGAATGGTAATTTCTATTTAATTATTAAAATTACTATTATTACTACTACTACTGATAATAATAATAATAATAATAAAAATACAGAAAAATAAAGGTGATGCTACAAGCAGTCATACCATCAGATTCTCCAAAAAGAAATTTGGATGATTTTTCTCCAGCAGGAGGGCTTGTTCTCTTCTGGAAATATGATGTTTCTTTAATCTAAAAATAAAGTAAAATCTTATATGTAAACAAAAATTTACACTCAACACAATTAAAACACAGTCATTTTCCCTACCTACAATTTTTTTTTTTGTTTTCTACAAAAAAATAAGCTAAGAACAGAACAAACTGTACATGAAACATGTGGTTGATGTCCAGGGGCAGTGCCAGGCCGATGTAGTCCTCACTGCAGCCGAAGGTGGCGCTAGAGACCATGGAGCGCAGGGAAGAGGAGCGCTGCAGGGTGGAGTGATTGATCGGACTCAGCAAGTCCTCCTTATCCAGAGACGCAAAACTCAGAGCTTTCAAAAACCTGTGAGGAGAGCAAACAAGCACATGCACTGCAAAACGTTAGCATTAATCCTATAAACCTTTCACTTTTATTAGTATGGTCAACAAATGTTCAGAAAAACTGCTACTAATCAACACTTACGACTGAAACAACTAAAAACGTATAACTACTCCTGGACATCCACCTTTATGCAGAAATTAATTTGAATCCTGCCACAAAGCACCCAGCTGTAATTCTGAGTGAACACAAAGGCTGTATCCCAATGCACAAACTAAATAGTATGCAATAGTATGCAAATAGTATGCAATATAGTAGTGCTTACCAAATTATAGTATGAAGAAAATAGTAAGCTAGGATGATTTTGCAAATAAGCCGTTTCTGGTGGATTTTATCATTATAAACATGATAAATCACGAACATGATGTATCCAATAAGAAGAACTAGACACTGTCCCAACTGGACTATCTAAAAGCGTGTGAATTAGGGTGCAGCCAAAGAAGTTACTAAGCTGTTTTAGTTGTTTGAGTCAAGGTGGAATTGGATTCAGCACTACATCAACAAGGTTTGCAGTTTTCCTAAAGGACTGTTTCCACAAGCATCTGACCTTCTGAGTCTTTGAGGTGCATTAGTATCTTGTCACTCACCCATCATAAAATGTGAATGAATGAGTGAAAGATGGTGAAAATATTTGGGGGAAAATAACAGTGGAACTGTAGTCACATGGGACAGGACATTGCCTTGTACTCTACAGTAGGGCTGCACGATTCTTGCTAAAAAGTGAAGCACGGGAATTGAGATCACGATTCTTTCACACAATTCTCATTTTTTTCAACCAAAACTTTTATTGCACTCCAGTAAAAAAAAAAGAAAAAAAAAGTGCTGTCTATACAGGACTTTCAGATAAAATAAAGTTCTGGACTCCTTATTTTAGACCTCTTAAAGTGAGTAACTTAAAAGCTGTAAGCTGTTGAACATAAATAATTCAATGTTAACAATAATAAATAAAAAAAACTAACATTATAATCGGCTGATACCGATACCAATACAAGTGATACGTAAGCTCTCTGTTGACTTTCACTGTTAACCTTTTTTTACAGATAAAATAATATCACAGATGTTGCCTTCATTGTATTATTTACAGTAATGTTGTTTATTGTTGTATTAACTGAGAAATACGCACAACAAATACTCATTTTACAATGAACATTCTAACAGGCCTTTAAAAACTGAGCTTTCACAAAACTATCTATATTAAGATACTTTGGCTTATTAAAAACCTGATTAAACTGAACAAAACTGTAACCCATTAGGTGAGGGCCATCAGTCATTGCAGTTAAGGTCTCTGCACACTGAGTCCGAATGTTTCGTCCGAAATTTTCGCACGTTGAAAAATAAATACGACCTCACGTTGTGTCAATCACGTTTACACACTGCCTCCGAAACTTTCGTCCGTCATAAAAAAATTCAGACCAGGTTCGATTTTCTGCATTTTCGCATCCGTAGCAAGCATTTTGATAGGAAAGGATGACGAACACGAAGAAAAAAACCCGGAAAAATGCATATGAAAATTTCAGACTCAGTGTGCAAGGACCTTTAC
Source organism: Sinocyclocheilus anshuiensis (assembly GCF_001515605.1). Classification (NCBI taxonomy): domain Eukaryota; kingdom Metazoa; phylum Chordata; class Actinopteri; order Cypriniformes; family Cyprinidae; genus Sinocyclocheilus; species Sinocyclocheilus anshuiensis. The sequence continues at coordinate 162,573 of NW_015537932.1, read as the reverse complement.
ATTGTTAGGGACTGTCTTTATGAATGCGTCATCATTAAACCATCTATTCAACGAATACACTTAAAACACAGATTCATTCTTGTATTAAACAAGGTGTTGAAATCAATTTAACTTTGAGCGCCACTTTCCAAGCGTCAATCGAACAGCAACATATCACCATTCAATGCACTGAACAGCACTGATGCAGGAAATCCCCTTACTACAACAAATATATCGCTTTCATCTTCTGACAACTGATACTGTTTCACTAATATATGTGACTCTGGACCACAAAACCAGTCTTAAGGGTCAATTTTTTTAAATAGAGATTTATATACATCTGAAAGCTGATCAATAAGCTTTCCATTGATGTATGGTTTGTTAGGATAGGACAATATTTGGCCCGAGATACAACTATTTGAAAATCTGGAATCTGAGGGTGCAAAAAAATCTAAATATTGAGAAAATCGCCTTTAAATTTGTCCAAATTAAGTTCTTAGCGATGCATATTACTAACCAAAAATTAAGTTTTGATATATTTACAGAAGGAAATTTACAAAATATCTTTATGGAACATGATCTTTACTTAATGTTAGAGCTGGACGTTTTGGCATAAAAGAAAAATTTATAATTTTGACCCATACAATGGATTTTTGGCTATTGCTACAAATATTCCCCAGCGACTTAAGACTGGTTTTGTGCTCCAGGGTCACATAAGACAGGGCAGACGCAGGTAATCGCACACGCTCAGTTCCAGCGTGACCTGAATGCAGGGAAACACGTGCAAGTGAATCACAGTCATTTAGATATGAGATTGCATTTATGTATGAATCGAGATCATGATGATTTTTTTTTTGATGATGAATCGTGCAGCCCTACTCTACAGTGTTTCTATGAGGGGAACTCTACGGCGGGACCAAGCTGAGGAGATCCTACTCTTGAGCTGCTCTACCCACCATGGCACAAGAGTTCTGGACACTCTGCGGTGGGAGCTGAACGGCCCAGAATACCTTTTACCAGAACACCTGAGAACCAGCAAAAAACACCCTGAACTTCAATTGCACTTCGATATATAGGTGAACGTCCCCAAAAAAAAAAAATAAAAAAAAAAAAATCACCAC
>NW_015537932.1:153822-161388 GCF_001515605.1 Sinocyclocheilus anshuiensis | reverse complement strand
GGGTGAACGCCCCCAAAAAAAAAAATACAAAAAAAAAAATCACCAACAAATAAAAATTTATATATTTTAAATTAAATATATTTAATTATACAAAAATACAAAAAAATCTTAAATTATATTTAATTATATTGTGATTTAATTATATTATAATATATTTGTATTATTATTATATTAGAAGACATTTCCCCCAAAATTTCTACTACTATAAAGTGCCTTTTTTTTGTTGTAATTCTTATTAATCTTAGTGCTACATTTTTAGATTCTCATTTATATAGTTAATACATTAATGTACAGTAATTACTTTAACAAAGAATTACCATAATTTTTATATAGTAATTAATCACAAAGGCTAAATAAAACATCACCACAATTTTTTTTGTAAATAGAAATGTACACAATAAATGTAAATGATTAAACATGAAATAAAATATTTCATAAATAATTAATACTTAAAATAAAATATTAATAAATAATACAAAAATAATACTGATTACAATCAGCATGACATAATTCATATAACCCTATTTACTTCCATAATCTGATACTAGTGAGTGAAACAAGAGATTAAATTAAATAGAGCACAAAAAAATTGTAAACACTTCAAAAAATAATTGTCAATCAGTATTGTCTTGTTTTTCCACAAAAAAATTAAACGAAAAAATAAAATACTTATCTAAAAAAGCGCTCTCTAGCTTGCTTTCTAATCAAGTTTATTATGAATACTGTAGTATATTACAAATATTGTTGTTTATTTACATTAAATAAAAATGATACATATTAATCTTAATGTAATTTTAGATTCTAAATTAGATTCTAAGTATCAATTCCAATTGAATTATCATAAAGGGAGTAAAAACAATCATGATCTATAAATACTGTTTACATTTTTCTTAGTACCATTCACCCATATGTATACACACATGTAAAATACTCCAAGATAAATATGTAACATATTTAGTAGTTAAATGAAAGACGAAAAAGTATAAACGAATGCTGTGTACCTGCGTGGGGTGAGCCGTGAGTCGAGGCTGCGTGTTTTCATGGTGATGGTGTCTGTAAACAGCACGTCTTTAGCAGGAGACGCCAGCGCTTCGCTGTGTGAGAGAGACGGGTGGATCCTCTGCTGCTGCAGCCGTTTCAACGTGGCGTATCCCAGCGCATCACGGGGGCTCGTGTAGATGTAGCTGCAGTCCACCAGGGTCTTGATCGTGGCCACCGAGGGCGACTTCAGCGACTGCGCCCTGCGCGGCAGCGTGTGCGCCGACCCCAGAGGAACCAGCGAGGTGGAATTGGACTTGGACAACAGGATGTGGTTGTGGTTGGACTGAGGACTGAGCGAGTGTTGCATTTTCACAGTTTTGGCGCTGACCACCGTGTTGAGGCTGGCGCAGTCCGTATCCATGGCGATGGAGGAGGCGGGCTCTCGGGATGGGGAGGAGCTCATGGAGCTGATGCCACTGGTGGTCGTGTCCGTGTTGAAGCTATGACTGCGGCTCTTAAACGTGCCGCCGCCTGGCAGCACAGAGGCGCTGTCGCAGGTCAAACGCTCCCGCTGACCGTCGCCCGGGGTCACGGCCTTATGTTGACCTGTGCCTTCCAAATCCGAGCATCCCTCAGTGCCGTACGGCTCTGCTAGTGCTTTTATACCCACAAACGAAGTCTCAAGGCTGACCGTTGGGCTGCGAGGCATGCGACTGCCATTATAAAAGACCTCGCTCTGCCCCGAGTGGCCTGGAGAATAGTTCGAGAGCTCCGTTATGGTCCGGTTGCGCCGCATGAGCCGGAGCTCCTCGGGAGATTTTCCCGAGTTTGTCGTGCCTTTAGTGTCACTGGGGCTCCGTCCCTTCTTACTGGGCAGAGACAGGGAGTTCAGAAAGCGGTTTCGGAGATGTGAAGGGGTCAGGATGGTGAAGGGGCTTCTGTCCTTTGAGGTTTTTGTGTGCATACTGAGAGAAGAGTCCTCGTACATGTCCAAATCCTCGCGATCGTCATCCACGAAATACAAACCTAAGAGCAAAAAGTACAGTATCACAATGGATGTAAAACACAAAACAACAGATTGCAATGGCTATTTATGCATACATTTGTTTGTGTGCATGTTTTTAACTAAACTATTAAAAATAGTCGTAACTGAAATAAAGCTGAAAACAAATAATAGATGAAAAACTTAAATGAAAACTTGAAATTTTGCCTTGGCAACTAAAAAAAAAAAGAAAAAAAAGTTTAAGGTGAAGTGCTAAAATTAGTAAGTATTAAATAAGTATTAAAATAAATAAATAAACTTAATAATAAAAAAAGCATATAACAAAATTACTAAAACTAAAATTAAAATAAACACTGAAAATATTAAAAAGCTAATTCAAAATATTAATAAATAAACCTAAAATAATACTGGTTACAATCAGCATGACATAATTCATAACCCAATTTACTTCCATAATCTGACATACTAGTGAGCGAAACAAGAGATTCAATTAAATCGAGCACAAAAACAAAATAGTAAACACACTGCAAAAAATTATTTTGTCAATCAGTATTTTGTCTTGTTTTCCAAAAAAAATGTAATGAAAAAATAAAATACTTATCTAAAAAACAGCTCTCTAGCTTGCTTTCAAATCAAGTTTATTATGAATACTGTAGTATATTACAAATAGGCCTATCGTTGGCTCTAGGACTAATTGCTTTTGTTCCTCTTTTGTAAGTTGCTTTGAATAAAAGCATCTGCTAAATGTATAATGTAAATGTAAACATCCTTTAAACAAGGTCAATTTACTTTAAACAAGAAATAAAAACTAATAAATAAAATAAAAATATAAAAATGAAATGCAACATGTTTTCAGAGAATTCATCTTGAAAGAGTAATATTTTCTATCTTCCTCCATTGGCATAATTAGTGAATTTAGAGATGTGGTGCAAAATGATCAAGTATAACTGACGATAGAACCTCTCTAAACAATTATGCAACTACTAAATCTATCTCGCTTAAGGATATTTAGATATTTTACTTGCAAACAAGGGGGTTGACATGTTAAGCATGTGCATTGACTCACTGGGCTGACTTTCGCTCTCGCTGTTGTGGCGTGAGCTGGTGGACTCCGAGTTGAGGCTGAGTGTGCTGGGCACTGATGACAGTTCGCTGGGTAGCGGAGCATCCACTTCATCAGGGACGACAGGCCACTGCTGCCTGCGGCTGTGCCGAACGGAGTCCCATCCCAAAGCCTTCAGCACATCACTGCCCTGCCGTGTGCGGCTGATCACACCCAGCACATACACACACGTACTGCACAGACAGCACTGCTTGTTACTTACTGGATATATGATGTAAGTTTATTGCTATTTGGACTACTATTATTTAAGTTAGCGGTCCACACACAGTCAAACTTGGAACACTCTGGCAAATCAAAAAGATACTGAGAGTGTCAAAGCAAAAGGAAGGGGAAGGTTTAAAAGTGCTCAACTTTGTAAAATATAAAAAATGTTGCTGTTTGACTTACAAAGCCATTTGAAATGAGACAATGTTTCAGGAATTTCTGGTTAAACACTACAGTGCAAGAGTTTGGGGTCAGTATGATTTTTTTTAATGCTTCTGAAAGGTCTCTTATGCTCACCAAGGCTGCATTTATTTGAGTGAAAATACAGTAAAAACAGTGAAATATTACAATTTAAAAGAACCGTTTACGATTTGAATACATTTTAAATTGTAATTTATTCCTGTGATGCAAAGCTGAATTTTCAGCATCATTACGCCAGTCTTCAGTGTCACATGATCCTTCAGAAATCATCATAATATGCTAAAAATATTTTTGTGGAAACTGATTTTTTTTTTCAGGATTCTGTGCTGAACAGAACATTCAAAAGAACAGCATTTATTTGAAATAGAATTATAAATGTCTTTACTGTTACTTTTGATCAATTTAATGGATCCACGCTGAACAAAAGTATCAATTTCTTAACAAAAAAAAAATCTTACTGATCTCAAACTGCATGTAAACACTGTTTTTTACATCAAGCTAGCAGACACATTTTAGCAAGTCGTGACCTTGAAAGATTGGGTCTTACAGAATGAATATATATTGGATTACACTATGCTATGTATCTGCCTCTTGCTAGCATGTGTATTGTTCCCACAGATTCTGTTCATGTGCATTAAGTTGTAAATAACCAAATACATTCCTAAATTAGGCAGTCTTACCCACGTATGGACAGAACCTCACAGTGCTGAGCCAGAACAATAATATCTGGAATCACGTTCTCCTCCTGTAGGAGGTTCAGACCCCAGTTTGAGCTGCCAATGTTGCCCTGAAATATTAAAAAAGACAAATATTCAAGCCAAAAACTTGCTTACAATGAAACCAGAGACATTCAAGGAGATCCTAGTACAAACAGTATGCAAAAACAATCACTGACCAGAGCCCATAGTGCCGCCTTCAGCTGTTTAATGCCTTCCCATTTATCCAACACTGGAGATCGGACTGTGTAGCTGAGATCCGGGATAACACCCTAACAAACGCACAAAGATTAACACACAAGTGCACAAAAACAAACAATGCTACACTGCCATAGCAAGCAGCGTACGTGTAATTGGGTACCTGAGCTTCCAGCAGCAGGCAGCCGGTTTTATCATGGACCAACTGCCCATATAAATGCACAGGGAGAAACACATTTGGCCTCTGTAACCTATAAGATAAATGCTTTGATTTAAAAAAGTATACATTGTTAATATATATTCATAACAGTGTTATTTTAGTTATTATTTATCTATAGCTTTTATTGTTTAGAGTTTTCATTTAAATTTTGAGTCAGGGATAGCTTTTATAATTTATTATATTTTTATTTTATGTCAATTATCGAAAACAATTGTAATAGTTTTAGTTCTAGTTAACAATAACATCCTTAAAGGGGTCATATGATGCGATTTCAATTTTTCCTTTCTCTTTGAAGTGTTACAAGCTCTTGGTGCATAAAGAAGATCTGTAAAGTTGCAAAGACTAAAGTCGCAAATCCAAAGAGATATTCTTTATAAAAGTTAAGAGTCAGCCACGCCTACCTAAAACAGCTCGTTCTAACACGCCCCCACGTCTACGTCATGATGTGGGAAGATTTGCATAACACCGCCCAAATGTTCACGCAAAGAAAGAAGGCGTAACTTTTATTCTCGCTGTAGTATTGTTGCTGCAGCCATGTCATGAAGGCGCAGTGTTTCTCGTTGTGAAAGCAAAACTACTTTGTTTGGCCTTCCAAAAGAGGACTTTATAATGGGTTTTAATGTTTTTGTCTCGTCACTCCGGCCGGACAGGGCATCACAGTATGGTAGGGGCGTAACATTTCTGTCACACGCTTGAGGTATTCGGCCAATCACAACGCACTGCATAGCTGGCCAATCAGAGCACACCTCGCTTTTCAGACCGATGAGCTTTGTAAAAATCGAAGTGTTTCAGAACAGCGGAGCACATGTACACATGTACAGTATGTGGAAAATAATGTTTTTTGAACCTTAAACCGCATAAACATTTCATTAAACCAAATACACAAAATAATATTCTTTTTAGCAACATCATATGACCCCTTCAATTCATGCCTAGGGTCAAGGACTTGTTCAAATCATTAACGTTGAAGGGATAGTTCAACCAAAAATGAAAATTGTTATTTTTCTATTCCTCATTGAGTCTCTTTCTTCTGCTGGACATGAATGAAAATATTCTGAAGAATGTTGGTAACCAAACAGTTGATGGTAGCCATTGACTTCCATAGTATTTTTTTCTATACTATGCAAGTCAATGGCAACCATCAATTGTTCTTCAGAATATCTTCTTCAGAATATCAGAAACGCATACAGGTTTGGAACAACTTGAGGGTGAGTAAATGATGACACAATTTTCATTTTGGGTGAACTATCCCTTTAAGTATGCGCAATAGTATTGGTAATTTGCTAATATATTAATAACTGACTTCTTTATTCACAAGCCCTTTATCAAGGAGTGCTAAGACCTTTGGTTGCTGCGACGGACGTAGTTGTCTCCATCGACAGGTTTGCGGTATGTTGTGAGAGCTTCATTCAACTGCTCCTCAATCATGTCCACATACTTCAGATTATACCCCTGCAAAAACACACACAGCTCAATACATCTGCATTCAAGAGAAACAAACACAGACACAGGCGTCAAACCAAAGGCTGAGAGAGAGTCACTGCTTTGATGCTTTCACCTTCTGCCATTTATCGAGCTGTTTGTTGACGTAGCCTCTTTCATTGAGGTAAGAGAAGCCCTTTGGGATGGACAGGAACCTACAGAGGAGAGCAGAGAGACATTTAGCACATTACATTTATTCTTTTAGCAGATGACTTACAAACGAGGACTACAACAAGTTATGAGCTTATTTAAATATTTAATTTTATACCATTAACAGATTCAGATATTGTCTTTATGTATGACTGCTCAATAACTTCATAAAAAATTTAAATAAATTAATTCCATTACACACATTTCAGATTTTTAGTAAGTGTTTGATTTTGATTGTATTATTTAAAATGATTTTTTTTTATATCATCAACAAACCCTCTGCAGTTCCCTCATGAACCCCAGTTTGAGAAACTAGCTAAAAGGTTTCTTTTTAAGCGATACATTTATGTAGCAAACACACTTAAACTGAAAAGCAAGACTGTTTTACCTCAACAGCAGCAGAAGGCCTTTCTCTCCCAGGTGAGACAGAGCTGGTTTCATGTGGATCAGAGCGTGCAGGCTGGCCTGGAGTGATCACAACACAGCAGAATTAAAGAGCATTAGACTTGCTGTAAGAAACACATTTAACTGAAACAAATCAATCAGCATCGTGGGTAATATTTTATCAAATTACCAAAGTATTACATTATTTAATGCTTAACATATCATTACCAAAATATTTAGACATTTTAGCAAATGGCTGCAATATAACAAAGAGTGAAAAATTTAAGGGGGTCTGAATACTTTCCGTACCCACTGTATATTCATATCTGAAACTACATGAACTAATGATCTGCATGTCATCCTCAACTTGCTGCAGCGGTGATGCTGATTACCTTCTCTTCACAGGCTTCGTCCAGGATGTCCAGTGCCTCCATGGAAACAGTTTTGTTGTGGTCATGCAGCTGTGTGACTAACAACTCCATCCCCCAGTTACGGAAGAACTCAACGTTAGCGCGCAGCAGCACACGCAGGTGTTTGGTGGCGTACATACGGCAGTTCTGTTACAATACAAACAGGGAGAATTGCTACAAAGTTCATCTGATATCAATCGATATTCAACTATACAGAGTCAGAAGCACTTGAGAAGGTTTCACAAGAATCTTATAGGATGGATATCACCGTTATCTGCCATATATCGACTCTTAAATGTCAAACAAATCTGGTTTATTTTATTATGTTTTTCAAATGAAGACTTAAAACCAGTGTTATTTTAGTTTCACTGAGATACTATTATAGTTTATAGTAATATTTTGAATAATTTTTTATTTTTATATTTCCCATTTTCATTTGATTTTAGTTAAAAAGTTTGTCATTTTGTTAAGCATTTTCTCATTTTTATTAGTTT
>NW_015537932.1:119430-152922 GCF_001515605.1 Sinocyclocheilus anshuiensis | reverse complement strand
ATATATATATCTCTCTGTTTTTATTTAGTTTTATTTAAGTTTTAGTTATTTTACAGTAGTTAATCAAGTTAAACTAAATACAAATGAGAAAAGATGTCTTGGTAACTAGCTGAATATTTTTAAAATGTATTTTATTTTATTTCAGCTAAGGTTTATTTTATTTCAAGCAACGAAAATGTTTATGGCTTTAGATTCGGTAAACTATAACAACCCTGCTCAAATCACACTCTCAGAAATGTCATTAAGGTGATCTTACGTCAGTGGCCGCAGTAAGGATCTTGGACAGGATGACTCGCGCGAGTCCGTCTCTGCTGTAGTCCAGAGTGGAGACCGTTAGTTTCAGCAGGTGATCCTGGTTTTTCATCGAGCACAAGCTCAACAGACTGCACAAAACAAATCAAAACCAAACACAGTTAACACAAAGTAAAAGTTAAACATGATAATATAAACACTTTTTCTAAATTTCCAATGTTAATAACTGTGGAAATCTATTTGTGGAAAATGTTCAAGTTTTGCTGGAACACTACATTTTTGTAAGGTATGTTTTTTGTTTTTTTCCTGAACATGGTACTGTTGTACATTTATTATGAATGTTGTTATCAGTACTTTTTCATATGCCAGAATAATAAAGTTTACTGGGAAACTAAACATTAAATTGTGTGTGTTCTCACCACTGAAATACGCCACATTTCTCCAGCATTTTGACTCCGGCCGGCTGTGCAGACAGAGTACCCAGAAACAGGAAGTAGTGCTGACTGAGGGTGCTGAGGAGGCCGTTGCTATGGAGACTGCGTTCAGATTTAAGCCCAGAAGAGGATGTGAGCCACTGGACGATATCCTTCACGAGCTCCTCTAGATACACCTGACCGTCCTACAAAAACAGAAGAACATTAACCAAGTTAACTACTGTTGTGCTTCTTTTGGAGTAATTTAGCAAAGGCTCAAAGGTCTTCATTTCTCACCTCTTCTGAATCCAAGAGGAACTGGTTGAACTGGCAGCCTGCTACCGTCAGTTGTCTGGCTTTGGCATGATCCAGCTCCAGAGCCGAGTACAGCTTACTGCTGGGCTTATAGAAATACAGCAACCTCCTTACAAACCTACATACAAACAAACATAGAGGTTAGAGATGTAGTCTGTGGTTAGTGCTTCTCAAGAAACTGCAGCACATGATGTTCATGATAGGTCAGCACATGCTGGTCTTACTTGTGCATCTGCTCGTCCTTGTTGTTTCTGAGGTTCACATTTGGCCACTAGAAAGGAAAAACAACACAGTAAGATTTTCTTAATGCTTCTTAAAGAAGTCTCTTATGCTCACCAAGGCTGCATTTATTTGATCACAATTCAGTGAAAACTGTAATATTGTGAAATATTATTACAACTTAAAATAGTTGTTTTCTATTTGAATGTATTTTAAAATCTAATTTATTCCTGTGATCAAAGCTGAATTTTCATCATCATTACTCCAGTCTTCAGTGTCACATGATCTTCAGAAATCATTCTAATATGCTGATTTGCTGCTCAAGATACATTTATTAATTTCAATGTTGAAAACAGTTGGGCTTTGCTGAATAGAAGTATGAATTACTTTATAAAACAAACATACAAAAAAACTAATTTTGATCAAATGTTTTTGCTTATAATTGCCTTAAAACTGCCTTGCCTTTTTGCTTAAAATGGCATTACCTTTCTTTCTTTAAATAAATGCCACTTGATTTGATATTTTATTTAATGCACTGACATTCAGACTTTTAAAAGTGTCAGGGGTGACTGTATTGCTCTGTTTGTAACAGCACATTACCATACTACATGCAATTTCTGAAATATGCAGTATGTTAGTCTCACTTCTTCACTCACCATTTGATTTACAGTAACTGCTACAAAGATGAGACATTTTTACATGAAATTACATAAAAAATGCAAAAGATGTTATTTCAGGAATTAAAGAATGTAATTTCCTGAAGTAAACACGCAATGTAGTAACTTCAAGTCACAACAATTTAGCATTGTTCTCTACGAAATTACAATTTGTTCATCATTACGGTTTTACATACTATTTTTCAAAAATAGTAGGCAGTAGACAGAATACTTTACAGTATGTAGTAAGCATTACGATACCATTCTATCAGGAAGAGTGAGTTGGGCCTGTTTCTCTTTTACCTTCAGTATAGTGATGATCAGAACCCAGTTCCAGTCCAGGTTCTGTTTGTGATTTAGGATCTGACTGTCCCTCAAGTTCATCATCAGCGCCTCTTCAGTGTCCTACAGCACACAAACAACTCAGAAACTTCTGTTGTACCTTATTATATGAAATTAATAAATATATACAGTGCATGAATTTCACCAAAAACATGTCCAGGTCATAAACACACCACAAAAAAAAAAAAAAAATGTTTTTTTTTTTTTTATTAAAGTATGCATGTATTTGTCCTGCTCTGCATTTGTATTGGTTGTTGAAAAAAAATTAGAGGAAATGGTGGTGAATTTTCCCCCTCTTTGCAGCTTCCTCCACCGGCTCATTTCCTGATGGCAGCGATTCGTCCCGTTCAGACACTCCAGTTCGGAATCCCACTGGAGGCGGAGCCCCGGAGTCTAGTCCCGCCCCCACAGTGGAGCAGCCTGGTAGGACGTCCCTCAGCGTAGTCCCCGCCCCCAGCAGGATTCCCAGCATGGTCAACCCTTGTCCGCTGCCGTCTGGGTACGTCAGTAAACAGAAGCGCCGGTTCCTCCTTACATAGAGAAAAAACACACAAAAAAAAAAAAAAAAAAAAAAGTTTTTTTTTTTTTGCATAAATAAATGAAGCCTATTGATAGAATCATTAAATAAACAAATACATTTAAATAAAATATTTTTTACATTGTGATATAATTATCATGACAAGTAAGCACATTTTGAGCCACAAACTGTCAATATTATAATGCATCTGTATGTTTTAAATGTTTAATTCCAATTAGTCAAAGGTGATTCATCTTAATGTACTTAAATGTTAATTAATGCAATTAATTTAACAGAATGTTACATGTAATAAATCAATTTAATTAAATACAAATAATATTATTTTTTAAATCTGTAAAAATTCAAGCTAGTACAACATATGTCTTTTTTTTACAGTAATGAGAGTCTGATTTGAAATGTGGCTGAGTGTCTTATGTGACAACTCAAAAAATCTTAATGGTCCTAAATTAGGCAACATTTTCTTAAAACAAAATCTAATTTCTTCTTTCTTTCTTTTGATTTTGGGGTGAAATGATCTGGATATAGTGACAGTGCGTGTACCTTCATAATACAGATGTCCTTCTGTGGACGCTGGTGCTGCTCTCTCTTGTGAGTGGAGTTGGACGTCCTGCGCAGGATGTGATCCAGGTAAAGACTGTAAGGTTTGGGGCCATGACGTTTCTTTTCGTGGAAACGCTTCAGGTGGTTCACAGCTGCACTGGCATGTCTGGAAAACACAAGATTCAAAAGAATAAAAATGCATCGCCTGATAGTGCAGAATGCAGAAGACACATGCTTACGGATTCTTGTTTGTGTGTGCGTTTGCATCGTTGCACTCACAGCCGTTTCTCCTGAGAGATGTCAAAGGAAGCAGCCATGTTGATTAGCGTGGGCAGACAGTGCAGATGATGACTGTGAGAGTGAGGAAGAATCGTATTGGCCTGGAAGAGAGAAGAACTATTATGTAGACACAGGTGAACAAATGTGACATTTTAGGTACAAAAATAAAGGCTAAAAGGGAAAATTATACAGCAGACCAAACGTGTGTCTAAAATGTACTCGTCAAGTGACAAACGCAAGAGAGAACTAACTTTGGCAAGTAAACAAATATACATTTTTACAATTGCAACATAATATATGGTTTAAATCAAAATGTAAAACAAAATGTAATCCAAATGGTTTACTAAATAACAGATCAGTGACTGCGGTGCATCTTCCAACTTTTACATTTTGTTTTTCATTTTAATTTATGGTCAAAAGTTAATATAAGAAAGACGTTTTGGGATCATTAAAGATTTTCTGCATTGTTATTTTTTCATAAAGTGTTATTTTAGTATTATTTAAATAAAATAGCATTTATTACTAATTTTGAATTAGCTTTTCTATTTTCAGTTTTTAATTTGTATTAATTTTGTTTTTATTTCTAGTTAGCTTTAATGTATTTTTATTTCAGTTTTAGTTTTAGTCATTTTAGTTATTCAGCTTAAACTTATTTTAAGTTAGTTGCCAAGGCAACATTTTTAATTTTCATTTAAGTTTTAGTAACATTATAATTTATATTTAAAGGGGTCATATGATGTTGCTAAAAAGAACATTATTTTGTGTATTTGGTTTAATGAAATGTGTTTATGTGGTTTAAGGTTCAAAAAACACATTATTTTCCAAATACTGTACATTATTGTTTCTCCTCTATGCCCCGCCTTTCTGAAACGCGTCGATTTTTACAAAGCTCATTGTTCTGAAAAGCGAGGTGTGCTCTGATTGGCCAGCTATCCAGTGCGTTGTGATTGGCCGAATACCTCAAGTGTGTGATGGAAATGTTACGCCCCTTACCATACTGTGATGATGCCGTCAGGCTGGAGTGATGAGACAAAAACATTAAAACCCATTATAAACAAGGCATTTCTAGTCGTGTCCTCTTTTGGAAGGCCAAACAAAGTAGTTTCGCTTTCACAACGAAATACACAGCGTCACACACAGCGTCACACACGGAGGGTTTGATTGAGCGGCGGCCGGAGGCCTAGAGTGAGCGGAGGCCGGCTTGAGTAAGTGGCGGCTGGCGGATTCGACGAAGGAGCGGCGGCGGGCAGCTGACTCTTAACTTTTATAAAGAATATCTCTTTGGATTTGAGACTTTAGTCTTTGCAACTTTACAGATCTTCTTTATGCACCAAGATCTTGTAACACTTCAAAGAGAAAGGAAAAATTGAAATCGCATCATATGACCCCTTTAAAATATACATTTTTAAGATTTGTTTTATTCAGCTTTGTCAGTTACCAAATTTTGTTTAGTAGTTTTCATTTTTGTTTTAGTTAACAATAACAATGCTACCATAAAGAAAATAAATCAACGTTGTTCACTAACACCACCAAAATGAGAAGAATTGTTACAATGTTACATAAATAAAAGTTTTATGAGCAATTTAGAGCTTTTATGAAAATAAAACTACATTTGTGAACAATTTATAAAAACACAATAAGCTGCCTAGTGCCTAATAATAAATATTACAGAACACAAGTTCATGGCCCCATAATAAATATTTATGGAGTGTAAAAAGGTCATTTTGGGCCCCATTTACAGGTCTGAAGTAATGCAGTACCATGTGCAGAAGTTCTCCGAGCAGTATGGTGGCTCTCACTGATATCCGTCCATCACTGCTGGTCACCACCTCCACCAGACCCTGAGCAAACAAAAACATTATCATTCGAAACATCACAGATCCATTCCAATAAAGTTAAAGGTGACATATCATGAAAATCTGACTTTTCCAGGTTTTAAGTGCTATAATCAGGTCCCCAGTGCATCTACCAACCAAGGTAATGTGAAAAAGATTAACCCAGTAACTTTGTTTTGGGAAGCCTTTTTCTGCAAGCGTCTGAGAAAATGAGCGCGTCTGATTTCGCTCCCTTGGTGACGTGGCAAAGGGATCTCATTATAATATTACGTCTGAGAAAACGAGCGCGTCTGATTTCGCTCCCTTGGTGACGTGGCAAAGGAATCTCATTATAATATTACCGCCCCTTAATCTGTAAGTTTACACCCATGGCGCCGTCATTTTGATTTCGCAAGCGACAACGGTGTACCAGCTCTAATGCCACGGCGAAAGTTTGAGCAAAACATGCTAACTGTTCTGTCTTTGGCTGCACAGACGAGCACAGAACACTGTTTAGAGTCCCAGCCTCAGAGGAGACAACAGAGCAGTGGATTTATTGATTTATTTACTGTATATTGCTGCTGCCACACAGATCTAAAATAAACATGCGATTTATTTCCCAGCTGTTTACCTTCACAGACATAACCGACTGTTTTTTGTATCTCATGTGTGTTTTTAACGTAAACTTGTGTGAATGAGAACTTAGTTTAGTACTCACATGCCTGTGACAGCCGCTTTCTGTCGTGTGCTTCGGATGTGTGCACTCAGAAAATAGTATATCAGAAGTTTAAACTCATATGGTTTAAAACGCATGATTTCAGTGAGATAAACATGACAATCAGAACCAAAACAGATGTTTTTTTAGCAGGTACGAGCTGTAATGGAGCAGCTCTATTCTAGAAAAAGGGGCGGGGAGCAGAAGCTCATTTGCATTTAAAGAGACAGGCCCGAAAAAAAGCTGTTTCTGCTTCCACTCAAAAATAGCATTTTCAAAATTATTAAATAAATGATTTGTGGAGTATTTTGAGCTGAAGCTTCACAGACACATTCTGGGGACACCAGAGACTTATATTACATATTGTAAAAAGGGGCATAATATGTCTCCTTTAATAAAGTTAATCAAGCATCCATCAGGTGATCCTGTGATTATATACCTCCAGTAGTCCACTGTTGATAAAGGCAGACAGCAGTAGTGCCAGGTAGTTGTCCATGAGGTCTGGTCTGGTGAAGGACAAAAGAAGAACATGAATACAAGATTTAACCCAGAATATTCCAGTATTACAGTCAGGCTCTGTGTCTCACCTGGATCGTGCTCTGTGAGGCAATATGACTTTGGCTTCTGCAGCTACAAACCCATCAGAGAGTCTCCAGCTGTCCTGAAACTTGCTGGGGTCTGAACGGCACAAACATTAGCATGAAGCGTACGTCCCAGACAGAAAGAGCAACATGCAAATCAAAGATCTGCACAGAGTTCACAGATACTCCTCCACAGCAGTCAGTGAGGCGTTTCTGATCAGATGAAAAGCGTTTATGAATCAAGGTGCTTCTTACCCACGCTGTGCAGCGCTTCCTCAAAATCTCCTGTCACTATAGGAACAGGCAATCTGAAGATCTCGTACATGACTTCTAATAAGGCTTTCTGCAGACACAAAAATACATTGACAGATTCGACAGATTGACAGTGAATCATCTCTTTAGAACGGTCCATTTCAGTAAATCGGTCAAAAACTATGTTTAAACACTCCAAATCATCACTGAAATGGCATTTAATGCACTTAATGTTTTATGTTTAATTTAATGCACTATAATGTTTTAGTTAAAATATATGTAGGTAAATATTGTATTTTATCAAAAAAAACAGTAAAAACAGAATATTGTGAAATATTACCATTTAAAATAACTGTTTTCTATTTGAATATATTTAAAATTTAATTTATTCCAGCGATCAAAGCTGAATTTTCAGCATCATTACTCGAGTCGTCAGTATCACATGATCCTTCAGAAATCATTCTAATATGCTGCTTAAGAAACATTTAAACATGTCACATGTTAGTCTAAATAAATAAAAGCATTTAAAACTCACCCTGACTTCCATGTTTGGTATACAGAGCAGGCCTATCAAAGACTGGACCCCTGAGTTTCCTGATTTACACAGGTTTATAATACCTGCAGGAGAACAGCAGAGGAGAGGGATGAAGAGCAGAAGTGAAGAACGTTTCCCTTTTCTACTCTTTAGATGAAGATGCAGTAGATTTCATACCTGACCATGAGCGGAAGGCTGCAACAATAGCCATTTTACTGGATAAAAAACGAGCTTCTCTGTCTTCCCTATGGGACACAATGATTCATAAAACAGTCAGAAACACACACGCTTTGTGTGCCATTGAGAAGATGATCAGCTACACCTGATTGAGTTTACAAGTCATTTTTAGGAGGGGGTGATCCTTTTTCCAACTGATTTGATTCTGGTTTTTTTCTGACATGTTGGTGTTATATCTTTCACTTGGATGGTTTCATGAATAAATACAGCTGGATAAAACAAAAACTCTGTCCGTACACACACACATATATATATATATATATATATATATATATATATAAAGAGAATAAAATTTAAAACATTTTTGAAATGTAAACTAAAATATAATAATTATTTATATAAAATAATGTTTTGAGTTATTTATTTTATTTATCATGTATCGCCATGTCAGCAGCAATGGCTATATTCATGGCAAAAACAATTAATTACATCACTCAATCAATTCAATCAATATCCTTTCAATATAATATTTACAATAATTTAACAATTTTGTCTTTAAAAAGTCAAAATACAAAAAAAAAAGTTTTTCAATATTACTTGAAATAAATATTTTGACTTAAATATAATTTTGATATAAATAAATAAACACCAACAAATAAATGGAATAAAAGTAAAAATACTTTGAAAAATGCAAACTTATCAAAAATGTTGTCTAATGAATTAATAAATAAAACTATCAATTTAATCAATCAATCATTTAAAATGTAATCAAATTAAAATATAATAATTAATTATTTTTAATGTAACATCTTTAATTATATTTTACATATTTGTTAAGATACAGATACATAATCAAAATATAAACACACAACTCACTTGATTTGTGCCTCTGCTGTGTCAGGGTTATGTCTGTAGTGAAAGTCTGTGTAAGGTGCGAGAATTTGCTGGAAAGAAAAAAAAAACAAGACAACTTTGATATTTTATTTTTTTTTTTCACTTAGATCAGTGGTCTCAAACTCAATTCCTGGAGGGCCACAGCTCTGCAGAGTTTAGCTCCAACCAGCTCCAAATCACACCTGCTTAGAAGTTTCTAGTGATCCTGAAGACCTTGATTAGCTGGATCAGGTGTGTTTGATTAGGGTTGGAGCTAAACTGTGCAGAGCTGTGGCCCTCTAGGAATTGAGTTTGAGACCAGTGACTTAGATCCTTAACGAGTTTATATGGGGAACAGAGAAGAGGAAAAATCAACGGGGAATGATGCAAGCCAGATTAAACCTGCGCCCCAACGAACATGTGGACTGCACAGTGCCGCTGCATGTACACATACCTCCAGTTCAACATCGGCGCGCATGTACTGGCGTGTGTGCGGGTGATTGAGCAGGTGCAGTATGGTGGTGATCAGGGCCTCGTTGATGCGGCTCAGCTGGCAGTCGATGACGTTCTTTAGGATGGTGTTCAAACCCCCCCGCTGGGCCACAATCTCTGGGTTCTTCAGTGCTGGATGACGAGAGAATACAATCATATCAAACAAATGTATATAAACAATATACATGCATACGACAAATTCCTATATAGTGTAAAATAATATAAGACTGGGCGATAAATCAATACTGGCATTTACTGACAAAATAAATCTACAATATTGATAATGAACTTTCAAATAATTTCCAATATTTAGCCCACATCTAGACGCTCAGATACATGTCGCCGAAAAGTTTGCATGTTCTTTGTGTGAATGTCTGTCCACATAAACTTCATCAATTTGATAAGAGATCATTTGTACCAAAAAAAGGTCTTCACTACAAACTGCTAAAATACAGATTTAGTTTAACTTAAAGAAATTATGGCAGAAATATATTACTGTTGTATAGTAAAATGTACTTTTCAAAGCTCCTCATAACAATAATAATCATATAACAATGTATTTGCTTTACATGGATTATTATTATTAAGGAAAAAACAATTAAACCAGATATTTTTCATACATTAAAATCTCACAAGATCCATAAAATCATACAGTACAAACATTAATTTGTACTAAATCATAAAACACAAACCCCCCAAATAGGATATTTATTTAGTCAGTCTAAAATGGGAAAGATCAAAGTAGTTTAAAAGAAAAAACGTTTCTTATATTACATTAAAAAAACGTTGAAAATAAAACTTTTCAAATCTTTCAAATTAATATTTCAAATCTCACAAGATCCATAAAATCATACAGTACAAACATTAATTTGTACTAAATCATAAAACACAAACCCCCCAAATAGGATATTTATTTAGTCAGTCTAAAATGGGAAAGATCAAAGTAGTTTAAAAGAAAAAACGTTTCTTTTATTACATTAAAAAAAACTTTGAAAATAAAACTTTTCAAATCTTTCAAATTAATATTTCATAAGAATTCTAAAATGTTCTAAAATTCTAAACGCATTGCCTAGAATATGCATCACCCTTATATCAATCTATAATAGAACTGTAATCCATAAAATCTTTTTCAACTGTTCATTCACTCTCCTAAATGAGCAGCATTGATCTGAGGTGTGATACATGCTAAAGTTTAAAACTAACCTCAAGTGTGAGCAATAATAATAATAATAATAGTGATGCTTGTCTTAACAAACGTGACACTTCTAACTCACCAAGTTCACAAATGATGGCGATGCAGGCTCGAACCATGCGATCTCTCTCCTGCAGCCCATCGTTCCCCACCGCGATCAAAGAGTTTGTCAAAGAGCTGGGAAAGAGCTGTGCGTTCACTGTTATCATCTGAACGAGGAAAATAACAGATTGAGATGAAATTCACCCAACACAAAAACCATACACAGCTTATACTGATTGCAAGAGTGCTAAACAACGAGCAAGAGGTTAGAGATCGTACCTTTCTGACCAGTCTGAGGGCTTGAGTTCTCTCCACCTCATTACTTTGCTGAATGTCAATACACCTGAACACAGATCAACACATGAGAGACATTCAAACATCTCATCTGAGGCTTTCTGACCAGGACACTGAGGCTGAAGGTCAAGTTCACCCACCAAATATGTTCACATTTTAATTTTACACTGAAGGCAAGCAAATTATTTCATAAATCTCAGATGAAATATGACAAAAGACAGTAGTGCATCTACATTATCAATTTGTTTTGTAAAGGAAAGCCACTTTTATTTCTATAGAGCTCTATAACAGTGCAGGTTGTTTCAAAGCAGCTTTATAGTAATAAACAGGAAAATAACAGAATCAATAGCTATGTTTCCATCCAAAGCTGTGAATTTAACTTGGAATATTGCATAAAACATTTACGAATAAAGCACAGTTTCCATCCATGAGTCAAAGAGTACAAAAACATATCTTCCTCATAAATTGGCACTAAATATCACTAAGAAAAGCAGGAGAAGCCACTGAATATAATAATTCTCACATATAATAAATAACTTGTGCCTCAGAGCGATCAGACGAAACACAATAAATGCGGTCGTTGCTTTCAGAGCTGGATGCTTGCTGTTTGGGAACGCAGTCATGTAAGACAGTTCTGGGAGGCAATTATACAGAAATACTTTGATGACAGACTTTGCTCAGGCATTTCAGAATTACCATAACAACATTTCAGATGCTGTGCAATGAGATCGGTCCGCTGGTTAGTCAGGTTATGCTGTCCCATCGCGCAAAGTCACATGACTTTTTAGATTGCATAAAGCAAAAAGCTGGGCAGAGTACGTATCCGTTTAATAGAAAAGCTCTGATTTGGGGGGTTTGAGCTCTTGATATCTGGCAACAGCAAACATGAACGCTCGCATAATAGAGTCTTGTAGAGCAGTCTGAAATGTTTTGGCTCCACTTTTTTCAACAAAAATAAAAAGGTTTTGGTAAAGTTGTTCTTTTAACTACATTTTAGTCTCGTCTTTTTTGTCAATGATACTGCATGTTCATTTAGTCTCAGTTATCGTTTAATGACCTTATCATCGCCTCGTCATCGTCTCGTTTTTGTCTGGGGGAAAAACTTCATTGACGAACATTTTTCATCATAGATTTCATTGACACTATATTTTTAAGTCAAAAACCACCTCAAGCGGGCGTAAAAACTTTTTTGTGAATTAATTAAATTAAATTAAATTCAAGTTTATTTGTATAGCGCTTTTCACGATACAATTCGTTGCAAAGCAGCTTTACAGGAAATTAAGGATTTTTTTCCCCAAAATTTGGCATTTCCTTCACTCGTTTCTGATGTGATACTTCAAAATACGTATAAAAACAGGATGATGGAAACTTCATCAAATATGACACTAATTCCAATTCTGCTGTAAAGCAACTCTAAAAAAGACAATAGTGTCATTATCCAGTGCAGTGAAACAAGTTCATTTAAAAGCAGCTCTGCTGAAGACAGTAGTAACATTACTCGGCTCAAGTCATTTCAGTGTTGATTCAATTCAGTTCAATAACACTGTTGATGTTGCAAAAGTTGTCAATTATAAAACGAATTAAATTTGGCAATATTTGGCTTCATTCAGCTCAATTTGGCTCAAGTTTTGCTTTCATCTGATTGTATCAATCATTGTGGTCAAATCAATATTATTACTTTTAAACCTAATGAAATTGTAAAACACTGAGGACCAGTGTTGGGGAAAGTTACTTTTAAAAGTAATGCATTACAATTTTGCGTTACTCCATACAAAAGTAACTAATTACGTTACTTAGTTACTTTTTATGGAAAGTAATGCGTTACGTTATGTTTGCTTTACTTTTTAAATCTGGACAGGGCTTGCTTGTTTGTTTTTAAAATAAAAAAGTTCTATTTTTGGCAAATATAAAAGCCTTTTCACACCAAAAGTGAAATGAATAAGCCTCAGGCTGAAGGGAAAGTCAATTTACGTCCATACAGTAGAATGCAGAAGAAGACATTTCAACACACTTCAGCAATAAAAAAAGACACACGAATGTTTGTCTAGAGTAATTTTAGCTTTAGTATGGTTGAACTGGATCATCGAAGGTCAGAAGCAAAGGCATTGCTTAATAGAATGGGATTAAATACATAAAGGATATTTGTGTTGTTTAACATTTAATTATTGCAGGTTTGCGTCATATTCTGAGTTGCATTATTTTTATTAATTTTGAGGAATACTGAATCTGTGTTGTTTTTTTTTGTGAGTGAGATGAATTCATGCATTTCATATTTATTTTAGAACTACAGTAACAACTTCTGATTTCTCTCAACATGGGGACAAGAGAGCTGTCAATCAATAAATTGGAAGAAAAAAAGTAACTTGCGTTACTTAGTAACTCAGATATTCTCTTGTAAATTAAAAAGTAATGCATTACTTTACTAGTTACTTGAAAAAAGTAATCTGATTACGTAACTCGCGTTACTTGTAATATATTACCCCAACACTGCTGAAGACACAAAACAGGTGTGTGAACTCACCTGGAGACCAGGTAATCCACCTGCAGCTGAAGAAATTTCTGGAGGACACTACTATCATGGATCAGATACCTTAGTGCTCTCAAACCTGCAGCCCGAACCTCCTTCACCTCATTCAACAACGCTACACGCAGACTAAAACAATAAAGAGAGAATGAAAAACACAAGAAGAGCACTACAAATCAGTCATCTGTGAGATTCCATGATGTTTGGGATGTAATCTCAGAAGGCAGCTGTCTACAGTATGTAGTCAGCAATGAGCTCACTAGGTTTTGGAACGCAGTAAGATATAGTTCTACTTACCAAATGATGATTTCCTCATATGTAAATCCTAATTTCTCTTCACAGTGACTTACACTGTTCAGGAGCTGAGAGAGAAAGAGAGAGATGCTCATCACAAATATTCTTGCGCTAAGTCAGAGAGTTTATTAGACTGTTAATGGTTAATGCATTCATATAAAATCATGCTCACAGTGTACACTACTGTTTAAAAGTTTAGGGCCAGAAAGATTTTTTTTTAAGAAATGAATACTTCTATTCAGCAAGGATGAATTCAACAGATCAAAAAATGACAGTAATATATTTGTGTTATGTTAATGCTGTTATTCTGAACTTTCTATTCATCAAAGAATACTGAAAAAATATATCACAGTTTCCACAAAAATATTAAGCAGTGCAACCGTTTTCAAGATCGATAATAATAAGAAATGTTTCTTGAGCAGCAAATCAGCATATTAGAATGATTTCTGAAGGATCATGTGACACTGAAGACTGGAGTAATGATTATTGATTACATCACAGGAATAAATTACATTTTACAATATATTCAAAAATAGTATTTCACAATATTACTGTTTGTACTTAAATAAATACAGCCTTGGTGAGTAAAGAGACTTCTTTCAGAAACATTAAAAAAAAATCTTACCGACCCAAACTTTTACGTTTTATAAAAGAATTAAAATAGAAATAAGGAATTTTCTTACAACACTATTTTCATTAATTCATTAAGTGTCATCATCCCACTAGAACATCTAGTTTCTGACATATAAACAAAGGTTGATTGGTGGCTGTGCTAATATACTGGGTATTTTAGCGCAACTGGAATGTTGTATCAACCAATCAGGATCCAGGACAGAAAATATGCATTTATAACTATATACTCTTTAAAACTTAAAGAATTCATTCTTTAAATTCTTTAAAAGCTGTTTCGAAAGTGAACAAAGTTGCAAAACCTGATGAGATGCATAAACTGAACCGAGAAATAAAAAGTGAGACAGACACATCAATAATTGCACTAAGCGGACCTCACAGTGTAAAATTAGTCTCCTAAACATGTTTGTGTGTGTGTGTTACTGAGGAGCGTAACGACCTTGGCAGGTTAAGCATGCATATGTATGCGTTTATGATGATGTCAGAGCTCAGGCAGTCAGAAGGGGTCATGTGACTCTCAGTGAGGATTAAATCTCCTCTATCTCAGCATCCTTAACAGGCCACACACAGCACTCATGCACACACACACCAATTGAGTTATTATTCACCAAAGCTGAGAAAATCCCACTTAAACACACACACACACAAACAAAACCTGCACACATACTTCTGCACTAACAGTCTTACATTTAACCTCAGTCCCACTGAGATGAAACTCTCACACACAAAACAAACTCGCTCAGAAAGAAAGTGAGAGGAGGCGCCCACTAAGACAAACAACCCGACAACACACACACACACACACACACACACACACACACACACACACACACACAGCCTGCTGTTGTTTACTGTGTTACAGATCTGCTCACAGGACCAAGCCTTAAAAACAGTGCCTTATAGTCACATTTAGCAGATTAGAATTGTGCGATAATATAGTTACATTTTGCAATGATAGGAGCAATCATGCATTTGAGATTTGCTATATAGTATATAACGCTTTACGTACATATATTTTATGTATGCGGGTAAATGTGGATGTATTAGCTATATATCCAACCGCCAAGTCTCAATGCTATTCTAGTTTCTAGATACAAGTTATAAGCCATAATGTAATATTTTTCATTTAAAGCGAGGTACTATATACAAAACTTTTTTTTTTTTTTATCCACTGATTAATTTTGGGCTATTTTTTCCTCCATAACATGTCTTCTTTCAGACTAGTGGTAAGAAAACATCCAAAACACACATTTAAGTGTCTATTTTATTATACTTTACCTGTAGATTTCAATTACTATTTCAATGTTCAGTTCTGGAAATGTATGAAAATTAGTGCATATTTAATATAACAACTCCTAATTTTCATATTTGAAACAACACATTGCAGAAAACCTGCATTATAAAAGAATTGTCTTAATGTCCTCTGATTAATCAACTGGAGAAGTATGGTGATATCTATTAGTTACAGTTTTACCCTGGGTCTTGCCTTAAAAGCTTAAGGCTTAAATACAAAAATGAGTTCATGCAATGCAGATCAAGTTCAGGGCCACTCAGAATATTTGGCTGCAGAATTCGCAAAGCATTTTTTGGCTAATTTAACAATGCTTTCAGCGATCAATAAGAATGAAGTGTTCTTAATTTAAACTTAATTTAACCATGTTTACATTTAGCATATTTTGCCCCAAAATCAGTGCAAAAACTGTGAAGAAAGTCTTCAGATTCCATGCAGACCTGGTCATGATCTTCTCTCATCATTAAAATCATACGCAAGAATGAACAACCAGCATAAATGAAAGTTGCACTACCTTAACAAAGTTGTTCAGGTGGCCAAGCTTCCTCATGTTGGAAACCCCGTGAGATTTGGCAATGTTCTGAAGGATCTCACGCATGTTATCTGAGGGTTCTGTAGAAAGCAAAAACCATAAATTAAAATCCTCAAAAAACATAAGGTTAATAGTCAGTTACTGCTAACATATATTAGGTATTCAGCATCCAGGACAGGAAATATGCATATAATAGTTTATTAAATGTGTTATTATTCTTTAAAATCTCTCTTATCTAACAACATAAATATATCACATAATGTGTCTCCATATCCACTAGGAAGCATCACTTTCCCTGTGCAGAACTCAAAAAACCTCTTGCGTGCGAGTGATATTTGCACATACGTGATATTATGATCTAAATTCAGCAAACTTTTCCCTGCTCTAGTCTTTATTTAGTACATTTCTCAAGAGAGACGTCAAACCCACTGGCACGGCAAGATTCATCAAGATCAGGCTCATCAAAGACTTTTTGCACCAGCTTAGATGAATCAAAGTCTGAAGTCTTAAAACACAGACTTGATAGGCAGCATGCAAAGATGTGAGGGCATCAACTGTTTACTGATACAGCCTAACCGAGCTGAATGCACTGCAGCTATTCTGCTGACATGCAGATGTTTACTAGACAACACAAACTGATGGGGCTGTGTGTGCACTACAGATCAAAACAACACCTGGGCCCCAAATCCTAGTGAGCTGCCTAGCTAGACAGCATTTTTCAGGCATCACAGGCGTAAATAACGCGGTCTATGTAGGCAACCTATTAGGTTTAGAGACAGTCAACATCTCATTCAGCCTCATTCTTCTGTCTGCACAGATGGGAAATCACTAATGACAATTTCTTGGATTTAAGGGGAATCTGATCATTTCTTGGTTATTATTACAGGGAAGCATTATGGCGACTCTCACCCCGCGTAAGATCCAGCGGTACATTCTCTTCCCCGCTGTCATTCCGACCTGTCAAACACACAAAAATCGACACAATAAAGACACTGTGAGGCCTTATCCGAGATTTAACGGATGCTACACAAGCAGAGGGCTATAAACAGCGCCGGCTGCGCGCGATAACCGGGGTGTGGGTGCCGTTAACTTGCCTCTCATCCGTACACTCCGGGTCGGACGGCCGCGGATGCTGACCGCCATGTTGGCAGGGACGTTCATCATCACAACACCGGAACTCTCGTAACCTCTCGCGATGCTTGAGAGCAGACGATTTTATATACACAAATCGAAGTACTTGAAAGTGAAACCTAGTTTTTATGTACTTCATAATGAGATTCTTTCCTATACAAAGCTTTTAAGATGATGTAAAATAAAAATGAAATAAAACATTTAGCTATAATAGAATATAATTTGCAAAATAAATCCTTGTTAATTTAATTATTAATTAATTTTAATTACTGTTATGTAAAGAGTGTTATTTTTTACCATGTGTTTGTCAAAAAAGTCAAGCGATGCTGAAGGAAATTTGAAGCTTTTCTCCGTGTAAGACAAAACAAATATGTAATGTGGTAAGAAAAAATTTTAATATATATATATATATATATATATACATATATATATACACACACACACACTGGTGTTCAAAAGTTTGGGATCAGTAAGATTTTTTATGTGTTTTAAAGAAGCCTCTTCTGTTCACCAGGGCTGCATTTATTTGACAAAAATACAGAAAAAAACAGTAATATTGTGAAATATTATTACCATTTAAAATAATGGCTTTCTATTGTAATATATTTTAAAATATAATTTATTTCTGTGATCAAAGCTGAATTTTCAGCATCATTACTCCAGTTTTCAGTGTCACATGATCCTCCAGAAATCATTCAAATATGCTGATTTAATATCAATGTTGGAAACAGTTGTTTATTTTAAGTATATTAAAATAGAAAACCATTATTTTCAATTGCAATAATATTTCACAATATTACTAGTTTTCTGTATTTCTGATCAAATAAATGCAGCCTTGATGAGCAGAAGAGACTTCTTTAAAAACATTAAAAATCCTACTGATCCCAAACTTTTTAACGGCAGTGTGTGTGTATGTATATATATATGTATATGTATATATATATATAAAGAAGAAAAAAAACAAAAGACAGGATCACAAATTACTTTATTCCTACTCAGGTGACTTTATATATACATTTTATAATATTCACTATATATCATTCTCAAACAATGCACAGTTATTTTGGTGAAAGAATTAATGACAAATAAGTATGTTGAAAGATGATAAAAACACACTAGACGGGTTTATCCATGCTTAGTCATTGTCGTAGATGCACTCTGTAACAAATAAGTAGAAAAAAATCATTGCAGTACAAAATGATGACTAAATATACTTTCATCAACTGTAGCTGTGCACGTTAAACCTTACCGTCACCAATATCATCATAAACAGAGGCGTCCCTTAGAGAGGAGAGGAAGTGAGACAAAAAATAAGAAGCTGTGGTCAACCGATCGGGCATTAAAATGAAATCAAAATGGGCGATGTGGCATTGCAGAATTTTACACAACATTTACTCAAAATTCACTAATATTCACTATTATTCAGGCATATCAAATTAGCCAAGTGTGCTTAGAAAAGCAAAAACTGTAGCTACTGACTGGGGCGAAAGAAACGATCTCAAAAAGATCGTCTCACCAGAATAGAAATAGAAATGAACAGCAAGACTATACTTACTGCTCCAAATTAGCAGTAGACACGTAGCCAACTGAAACAGACAGAGACTAATTAGTTTCCTCTTCTGCTGTAATGTGCAGCACATGTAGTATTTCCTAAACCAACTCACATTTTCCTTCGCTGTTCCGGCCGATGAGTTTGTCATCTCCTGGATGAACGATCACATCAATGATTTCTCCGGGTTTGACTGGCAAGTCTTTATTACCAAACTTCTTTATAGACAGCGATTGGAGAACAGTAGCTTGATACAGCACTTTGATTTCCGCATTATACTGCAAGAAGAAGCAATGAGGGTTAGTATACAGAGTTATTCATTCACCATTCGTCAAACAAACGTATCTTACTTTAAACTTCTTCCTAAACTCTTTCTCCTCCTTCTCAAACTTTTTCTTTTTCTTCGGGTCCATCTCGTCTGTCTTGCTTGTTGAGCTGAACTTTGGAAAGCTGCGGTGAATGAGAGATGGAAAAAGATACAAAAGTGATTTTGACATATTCTGAAGAAAATGCAAAAGATGCTTATCTGTGCAAAACTCACTGCTATAACGTTGCAAAGGTGTTCAGAGCGGTTGCTAGGGCATTTTAGCCAGTTATATTGCTTGACAGGTGAAAATCCTAAGGCTGATTAGGACTTCTACATACACTACCGTTCAAAAGTTTGTGGTCAGTAAGAATAAAAAAAAGGATACTTTTATTCAGCAAGGACACATTAAATTGATCAAAAGTGACAGTAACAACACATCAAATAACCAGAGCCACAGTAAATGTGCCTTAATTGTTGTGAAAAAAATATCATGGTGAAAAAATCCTGAATCGTCCTACTATAGGATTCATTTTCATGGAAAATATAAATTTTTTGATGTCCTTATTTTGATGTCAAACATGAGTGTTTATTATTGTTTTATCATCTTAAGATAATTTTAAACTTCTTTTTGTAAAATGTATTGTTATATAACTAAATGTATGCAATAAATGACAATTGTTTTGATATTATGTAATATAATGCAATGACTTTAAGACATTAAGTGATTTAAGCAACCACTCAAAAGCTTGGGGGCAGTAAAATGCATTGTTTTTTTGCCACATTTGTAATAAATGCTGTACTTTTGAATTTTCTATTCATCATAAAATACTGAAAAAATATCAGTTTCCACAAAAATATTGAGCAGCACAACTGTTTTCAAATCCACATATTAGAATAATTTACACAAATAAATTACATTTTAAAATAGAATTGTATATTTAAATAGCAAACAGCTATTTACAATTGTAATCATATTTTTAAATATTACTGTTTGACTCTATTTTTTCAAATAAATGCAGCCTTGGTGAGCAAAAGGACTTCTTTCAAAAACATTAAAGGGTTAGTTCACCCAAAAATGAAAATTAGCCCATAAATTACTCACCCTCAAGTCATCCTAGGTGTATATGACTTTCTTCTTTCAGAGGAATCCAGTCGGAGTTATATTAAAAATTGTCTTTGATCTTTAAAGCTGTTTCATGGCACTCAGAGGGTGTTGCAGTGCTTCAGTCCAAAACAAGTTAAATAAAAAGCGCCCATCCATTAAAACAGCTTGAAAGATCAAAGACAATTTTTAATATAACTCCGACTGGATTCCTCTGAAAGAAGAAAGTCATATACACCTAGGATGACTTGAGGGGGAGTAATTTGTGGGCTAATTTTCATTTTTGGGTGAACTAACCCTTTAAAAAATCTTACCGACTCAACCTTTTGAACAGTTGTGTTACATAATGACTTGCCAAAATTTAAAAGTGACTTAAGCATTCATGGAAAAGCTCACTTACTACAAATTTGCTTACTAAAATAATATGAAAAAAAAGAACACATTTTCATAAAATGTTCTTCTTTTTGTAACATGCATGAACTAACCTGTTAGGAGACGGAGGAGGAGGGAAGTCTGCTGGAAAAATGTCATCATATGTCTCATCAATGGCACCTGTTGGACAGAAACCAAAAACCGCAGGCTCTGAGTGGAGCATTTACATTTACATTTATGCATATTGCAGACGCCTACATCCAAAGCAACAACAACACCGCATTCAAGGTAAACATTTTTGTAAATTCATTATGTATTTCCTGGGAATCAATTCAATGTTCTTGGCTTTGTCAGCGCCAAACTACAGAAACACTCAACCATTACATATGAGCAACCAATGACTGTATATTTTATGCATTTCTGAATGTTAAATTAAATCCAGTGCTGTTAAGATTATTCATATGGCTGTGCTTACACTAAATTCATATATTATATTAAATGTGCAGAGAAAATCCAGTATTACTCACACACACCATTAAATGTAAGAGGGTCTGGAGGGGGTGGAGGGGGAAAGCTGCAAAATAGCAGTAAAATTACAACAGATGGCAGTAAATCCACTATATACTGTATGTGCTTCAGTTTAAAAGGTGCTTTAAATTTACTTAGAAATTACTTTAGACCTTCAACTATCAGTGAGGAATTTGTATAGATTAGGGTTTTTTAATATGACACAATATTCTTTTTTATATAAATATAATATAAATGACTATACTATTATATAAAATGTATAAAATACATCCACATGTACTGTATTTATATACAAGTATGTTTAATATAAATGTTTAAACATTATTAATTATAAATAATATAATTTAAAATATTAATATTTGAATAAATATATGATAAGCTCAAAACCACTAAATTTAATAATAAATATTGCTTTAATATAAAAATGGAGATGATTTGGTTAATTTACATGATTCAGTTAATGTTTTTTATTCAGCTTTGCCATCACAGGAATAAATTATATTTTAAAATGTATTTAAAGAAAAATTGCTATTTTAAATTGTAATATAATTTCACAATGATTATATAAAATATAAATGAATTAATTAACAAAGGCTGCATTTATTTGCTCAAAAATACAATAAAAATACAGCATTTTCTATCAAATAAACGCAGCCTTGGTGAGCATAACAGGCTTTTTTCAAAAACATTAAAAGTCTTGCTGCACCTTACAGTAAGTGCTGAGCATGAAAATTAATTACTAAAACTTGCTGTCATAATTTTTTGGATGAATATACTGGTATTTGTGAAGTATTAAATGCTTTTGAACATGATTCACCTGAAATCAGCTTGTGGATCATCTGGACAATGATAAATATCATCATCACATTCAACTTCTGGCACTAGTCATGTGACAAAATCGTGCACAAGGGGAAACAAAAAATAATAATTTTTTTTACTTGGCACTCTTTTGCACGTGATTGCAATGTTATTTCATTTATATTTATTAAATGTATAATGCAATGTCTTACCATCTGGTAGACTGAAAAAAAGAGATGTTTTTTAGTAAAAAATATAAGTAACAATTAACCTGAATATGTTAATAATCTTTAACAAATGTACAAGTTACTCTCTTACTTATTGACTTCATCATCTGCGCACACATCATCATACACCTCCTGTTCCTCCTGTGTGCTTCCCACAACATCTAGAGTGTCAGGCTTCACAAAACCATCTACACGTAAAACACACCAACACAAAGTCAAAATAGCAGCTGAAAATGGTTAGAGACAAACAGGAAGCTTCAGCCTAATAAAGACTGAGCATGTTCAGTTTAGCAGCTCTTGTTAGCAAATAAACATGACTGAATTCTTTACAAAGTAAATACAGTGCAGTGCAGCAGAGTAACTCACAGAGGCCTTCAGTGTTTCTGGCGAGCCAATAGTCTTTTGGGTTTTCTGTTTTACGTACAATTTCAATGCTCTCTCCCTGCTTCAGTGGAAGTTTGTTCTTTCCACCCTTGTGATCCACACTGGCCTTCGCGGTTTCAACCACCACAATCGGACCCTTGATCTATCCGAGCACAAACAGCAGTGATGGTGTAAGTTTCTTACAGTCATTGTCACTTATTAATGTTAGCATTAAAAAAATAAACAAATAAACATGTTTACAAAACTGCAACAAAATTACAGTTACATAATGTCTATGGGAAAAACTTGTGTAAAGTGAGTATGGGTCACAAAATGAAAAAATTAAATAATAATAATAATAATGAATGAAAAAAATACACATATACATACATATATATATTTTCATACATATATTTTTTTTTCACTCCTTCAGTGTTTCTGGCGAGCCAATAGTCTTTTGGGTTTTCTGTTTTACGTACAATTTCAATGCTCTCTCCCTGCTTCAGTGGAAGTTTGTTCTTTCCACCCTTGTGATCCACACTGGCCTTCGCGGTTTCAACCACCACAATCGGACCCTTGATCTATCCGAGCACAAACAGCAGTGATGGTGTAAGTTTCTTACAGTCATTGTCACTTATTAATGTTAGCATTAAAAAAATAAACAAATAAACATGTTTACAAAACTGCAACAAAATTACAGTTACATAATGTCTATGGGAAAAACTTGTGTAAAGTGAGTATGGGTCACAAAATGAAAAAATTAAATAATAATAATAATAATGAATGAAAAAAATACACATATACATACATATATATATTTTCATACATATATTTTTTTTCTTTCTTTTTTTTACAATTATGTAACTGTTGATTTGTTATAAACAAAATTACAGTTACTCAATGTCTATGAGCAAAGAAACTCATAAAAACTGAGTCTGGGTCACGTTTCACGCCAAAATAAATAAATAAATGTATACATTTATAAACATAAAAATACATTTTTATATATAGAATGAAATTTTTTAGGGGGGGGTGGTGGATGCAAATTTAACCTCAAAATCAAAATTGCTATTATATTTCACATAAACAGAATATATAGTTCATATACATATGTATAAATATAAATATATAATTTTCCTCCATGATCACAGTGGTATACAGTATATATATATATATATATGGGTCAAAGACGTTAAGATGTCCGCATCAAAAGAAATGTACAAAAGTGATTATATGTCCATAGAAAGCACATTAAATGTAAGTAAAGTGTCTACTTTTAAGATTTCAAATAAGTTTTTGGAGAATAAAATGTCAAAATTTGGTTGAAATAATGTTACATTGTCATTCAGTGTAACACAATATTTATGTAAAATTCAAACAACATGCTTCTTCTGACGTGTACATATTAACATATATAAAAGAATAAGAGAGCATATTCAATTTTATTGTGTTTTAAATTAGTAAAAATTTCTTCCTGACAGATATTTATTTTTTGCTCAGAAAAACAAAAACAAAATTGCAATTAAATTAAACAGAATTTTTTTGGGGGGAAAATAACAATTTAAAGCAGTATTACACTTATTGTTTTTATGCTTAAACCCTTTTTCGTCTTTGACCCATAATATACTGTATACTGTATATATATATATATATATATTTATATAGTATATAACAGCTACAAAAAACACTGCAATCCACACAACATAATGGGAAACTGTCGATGCCAGAGAAAGCTGTCTGAAAGGGATGTTTAGGTAAAAAATAAATAAATAAATAAAACCATAGCTCACCAAATCACTGCAGAATTAAATGTTCACCTCGACCTTGCATATAATGATTAATTTTTTTTTAAATCAGCATAAACTTATTTATATCATCATAAATAAAATCCAGTAAAACAAGTACCACTATGATCATAGAGGAAAATGATATACAAATAAATAAAAACAAATGTCAAAAAATAATGTCATAAATAATCGTAAAATAAATCTTCTATTTATGTGAAATATAATATCAATTTTGAGGAGAAATGTGTCTCCAGATGTGTTCTTGACAGGTTTTGTGAGATAAATAATATAATGAAATAAAATAATGAAAATGAAAATAAATCCAGCAGCACTGAGCTGTTTGTAATCACTTTAAACTTTTTCCTGGCGTCCTGCTCCCTTTTCTCTATCTCTTTCTTCTCTCTCTTCTCCTGCTCCAAGCGTTTCTTCTCTTCTTTTTCCAGCTTTTTCTTGAGTTCCTTTGATTCTTTTGTCGTCTTTTCTTCTTTCTGTTCTTTGTTTTCCTCTGGCCTGTGTAGAGGAGAGTGTTCCATTAGCAGAATTTTAAGTGAGTTTTCCTTCTTTTTCTTCATAAATCATATTAAAATTTGAGCCCAATTGATATGCAGCCTTTGCTAAAGACTAACCAATTACATTTTCTGAAGAAAACGTGAGCAGCATTTGCCTGTGCAAAACGTGCTAGTATGATGCTAGGGTACTGCTTCACAAGTTTGTTGAAAATTACTTAAAGTAACAGTGAAGGACAAGTGAAAATTAATACTTTGGTTCAGGGGTTTGCTCCAATTATTAAATATTATGAGCAATAGTAAATTAATTAATACTCGTACATTAAATGAACACTCTCACCAATTGTGATCAAGATCCTCGTACATGTCCTCGTCTGACTCCTACACAAGAAACAAACATAATCATCACTGGCTTTGTAAAAGTTACTACATCAAAACCAATGAACTGTAATTAGTGACCTTCTGCTCACTAGAGTCCATTATAATGACCGTGTTGTGAATGCTGTCATTTCATTTTGAGATTCTGATTCATTTGCAGAAGTGTCTCAGCAGCCATATGTTATGCAATTTAAAACATCTCTAAAGAGATGTCAGTTTATACAGTATAATTACACACAATGAACATTTCATCTTTACCTCAGGGTCATTGCTGCTTTTACCTAAAACAGAAAGAGACGTCAGTAATACAGAATTAAAAATAAAAAAAAAAGACAAACAAACCTCAGCACTAATGATGGAGGAAATCGGAAGTCACACCTAATGTCTAAATGTGACAGCATGTGAGATATTTTGTAAGGCAATGGCATTCAGACATTAAGTAGCCAGATATTTCTTAGGGTCACTATATGTATCAAACATTAATATTAAATAACTTCTCTGTGAATGGCACCTAGTGAAGTCTCCATCCGGCTCATGACGTCTGTATCATCGTAATAACCCTCCTCATCCCTGTTCACAACAGAAGAAACACTTTTAAACTGCAACTTCACATCTTTGTCTTAAAAGAAAAAAAAATGTGTACTACTGCATTCCCTCAGAAAAAGAAACTGTGCTACAGTATACAATATCAGGGTGGTAACACTATAAAATTAATGTGTGAATTTTGCAAAAAGCATTGTGGTAATGCAAATACTAATGTATTGTTATTTTACCATTGTACTGAACTATTACCATATTCATGTAACAGCATTTGTGTATTTTTTACTCATGTGCCACTCCAAGGTACTTCATTAGTAAACCCCCATTGTATTACTACAGAACCTTGTCCTAAAACAATAAATAAATGAATCAAATAAAAAGTATTAAAATAATTATTTTCAATTATTTTCTTTTTTGGAAAGTATTTCATATTTGTATATTTCTATTGTATTGTAATGACGTGTAAATCTCCAGAATGATTACTGATGCTGTTTTTAAACGTATCTCAAAGTGAGCACTCACACTGGAGGGGGAGCAGGTGGAAATGTGAAGGGTGGTGGTGGGGGTGGAGTCACAGATGTGATTGACAGGCGTTCTGGAGGCGGTGGGGGTCGGAGGGAGAAATTTTCCTCAGGGTTGCTGGTGTTGGATACTGATGAACCAGCAGACAGAAACAGAACATGAAGCGACAAGTGCATATATATTTACTAGAGGTTATAGTTCACAATTCAGGGAAATACCTTTTGGATGTTTAGACCAGAATACAATTGGCCCAGAAAGTTTTTGGACACACTTTATGAATTCCATTAGGTAACAACACATCAAACCACCAGAACCAGAGAAAATGTGCTTAATTACTGCGAAAATAACGTTATAATGCAAAAATGGTTCTACTATAGGATTCATTTTCATTATGCAAAATATCATTTGCTTTTTTTTTACTTATATTTTTTATTATTATTATTTTTAAAAGTTTAGGGCCAGTAAGATTAAATTTTTTATCAAATTAATATTTTTATTTGCATTAAATTGATAAAAAAAAATTCAGTAAATAATTTTATAATTTTTTACAAAAGATTTATATTTCAAATAAGTGCTGTTGAACTTTTTATTCATCAAAGAATTTTGAAAAAACATATCACAGTTTCCACAAAAATATTAAGCAGCACACGTTTTCAACATTGATAATAATAAGAAATGTTTCTTGAAGAGCAAATCAGCATATTAGAATGATTTGATTTCTGAAGGATCACGTGACACTGAAGACTTGGAGTAATGATGCTGAAAATTCAGCTTTGATCACAGAAATAAATTACATTTTAAAATTAATTCAAATAGAAAACCGTTATTATAAATTGTAATAATATTTCACAATGTTACTGTTTTTACTGTATTTTTGACCAAATAAATGCAGCTCTGGTGAGCATTAGAGACTTCTTTCAAAAACACTAAAAAGAAATCTTTCTGACCCCAATTTCTTGAACAGTAATGTGTCCAAAATCTTACTGGTATTGTGGGTGTAAATTCACATTATTTCAGACATCTAAAAAGAATGAACTGAATCTTTCTCTGAATAAAAACACATCAGTTTAGCTTAAATGAGCTTCATCATTGAGGTCCGTATCTTACCATTCCCTCTGAACTTGCTGAGGTTAACATGTGGAGGTCTCTGTGGTTTGGCAGGACATTTTCCTAAAGCAAACACACTGGGAAGAGACTTATTTTTTGGCACTGACAAATCACCAGTAGCGGTTCCCGGTGCTGCAGAGATCTTTTCATGGAGAACAGGTTTCTGCATAATAGGCAGTTTGGCAGGAATCTGGAATCCGGCTCCAGTGGGGGCTTGTGTAAAAGCGTTCTCCTGTTTTCCTCTATTGGGCAGCTTCACTCCTACAGCATCACTTCTCGAGTCACCATTGGTCTTGTTGTTAGAAACTGGAGGATTGAATCTAGCCTCCATAGAGTTAACCATGAAGTTGGGTTTGACCATGAGTGGCCTGGAGCCTGCGCCTTTATTCATGTCCACAGGTTTAAGTTTCGCCAGCTTGGGGATCAACACTGGATTCTGGTCATGATTCCCGGCGCTGCTGAATTGATTGTTCTGAGCAGGTTGGGAAAACAAACATTCGCCAGCCAGTGAGTTAAAGTGAGACATCAGGGATTGTACATTAGAGGCCTAAAAATGTACAACATAAAAAAAACATTGGCAACACTTTACAATAAGGTCTCATTTGTTAACATTAGTTAATGCATGAACTAACTGAGCAATATATTTTGACAGCATCTATTAAAGGGCACATATTATGCAAAATCCACTTTTACATGGTGTTTGGACATAAATGTGTGTTGGCAGTATGTGAACACAACCAACCTAGAATGATAAAATCCACCCACTCCTTATTTTTTAATTCCTATTAAACCAAACCAGTCTCATTAGGCATGCCGTTTTGATTCTCTTAGCATTGTGACGTCCATAGACTGTATAAAAACATGGACGTAGTGTCCGTGACGTCACCCGTAGGTTTCCGAAGAGCGTTTTTGAAGCCTAAAGTAGGTGGAGCTGGCCATCGCCATCTTGGCAGCGCGTCACTCCCGGATAATCGAAAATGGGCAAAGAGGCGGGAGCTGGTTGCTGAAACCACGGCCACCAAGCTTGACGGTGGTGACAGCAGCGGAAATCCACGTGTCACTCAAGTGGCCACGCTCTTAATTATGCAGAACTTTAAGGCTTAATATCATTTAAACGGATGAATTATAAAAAATTCACCCCCCTCACAGTTGTCATGAAGGGCAAAATTAGCTATATAGACCAAAACCACTTTTTGGACCAGGCTGTAAGCATATTTTTTTCTGCTGTAAAGTTGGGCATTTTAACATGGGGAGTCTATGGGACTGACTCCCTTTTGGAGCCAGCCTCTAGCGGCCAGTCGATGAATTGCAGTTTTATTCACTTCCGTGTTGGTTTCACTAGAGAGACCGGAAGGTTGCCGCTTGGTGATGTCACAATGTTTAGGCCCCGCCCACAGCCGCTGACTGACAGTCCTGCATTACCATAGTTTCCGCCCTCAGTGAGTTGTACGCTGTCCTCCATTTTCTCCGCGCTCGAGAAGCTGTAATGTCAACGTCTAGTAAGCAATTCCGGTGTTCTGTGTTTGGCTGCAAGACTGAACAAAAGAGTCTTCATTTTCTCCCAACATCTGAGCCACTGAGGACTCAGTGGATTACTTTTGTTTTTGAAGGTAATGCGCCACAAAATCTACCTAAATACGTAACGTTATATGTCTGCACAAACCATTTCACTCCAGACTGCTCTGTGAATGTCGTTATAGTGCTTAGCTAACATTTTAACCATATTTGTGTGTGTATGTTATTGAAGTATTTGAATTGATCAGCGTCATGCTGGTAAGATTAGTTAGCGCGGAGCTGTTAGTTCGGTGGCACTAGCAAACACGTCCTCCCTGCGCTGTCGAGTCGGTCGCACGGCAGCGAGCTCTTTAACATCGCGCTGTTTTGTCCCACTTTCAGTGTGTTTGGCTTCCCATATGTACGGCTGAACACTGGTTCTCTCGCTCTCAGGGTGTGTTCACACTTGTCATGTTTGGTTCGATTAAAACAAACCCTGGTGCGATTGCTCTGTTAGTGCAGTTCATTGGGTGTATTCACACCTGTCTTGTTTGGTTCGATTGAATCGAGCTCAAGTTCGTTTCTCCCCTTGGTGCGGATCTTTTGGGCAGGTGTGAATACAGCAATCGCACTCGAGTGCAGACCAAACAACCACACTGAGACCCAGCTGAAGAGGTGGTCTCGGTCCGGTTCCAAACAAACTCTGGTATGCTTGAGAATTTCTGTCCAATGAATGGATGACCTTAGCACACGTGTGGTTTTGTTTACAATTTCTGGTTCACTTGTAAAAAGGCCAGTGTGAAAGTGAACCACACCAACCAAAAAAAAATCAACATTGTATTTGGTCTGGACCAAAGCAAGTGAACTAGCGGACTTTCCTGGTGTGAATACAGTGTGAACGCTGCCATCCGAAACCTGGTGCGCACCAGCGGACCGAGACCGCTAAAAAGATGGGTCTCGGTCCGCTTCCAGACGAACTCTGGTGCGGTTCGAATGAAATATGAATGCAACACGGACCAAATACTTATAAACAAACCAAAAACAGGAAGTAATGACAAGATGTGACGCAATGCGACATGATTTGACGACGCAGAACGAGCGGTGTATCCCAAACAAAATGAGCAGAGGGCAAACGTGGAGCAACGAGGAGGTAAAGTGCCTTTTATGAGCTCTTCGTGAGTTCGCAGGTAGTGAAAATAAAATCATAAGTACACGCAGCAATGAGCGCGCTTAGTCCAGCAGACGGCATTAGGTGTGTTCGACTTAAAGCGGCACTGAGCAGACCGATCAGTGAATGGGTGCTTTGATGTCAAACACTCAATCGCTCTGCGCAGCGCCGCTTTAAGTCGAACACACCTTTTGATTTGGGTGTTCGGTGAGTTCTGTCGCGAAATATACGTCATTCAACCTGACCAATCGGGTTGTGAACGTATCACTATGCCTTTAGGTTCGGTATCTTTAGGTTCGCTGTCAAAAATGCCAGTGTGAACGCACAGCGGACCAGGACCAAATGTATCATTTTATTTTTTGGTTCGGACCAAACGAACCAAGAGAACCTAACTACAAGTGTGAATGCACCCTGTCAGTCTACTGGCTGTTTGTTGCTGTAGGTTTGCAAAGCAGAGATGTATACCAAAGACGCAGAGATGGGCGGGAATATGCAGCTCATTTGCATTTAAAGTGATACACACCAAAACAGCTCTTTTGTTTAGACACGCCCCAAAAAGGACATTTTCCAGATATAATAAATTATCTGTGGGGTATTTTCAGCTGAAACTTCACAGACACATTCTGGGGGTACCCAAGACCAATATTACATCTTGTAAAAAGGGGCATAATAGGTGTTATTTAACAAAAATACAATTGCTCGGTGTTCATGTTAGTTCACAGTGCATTAACTAATGTTAACAGATATAATTGTGATTTTAAATATGCATTACACTGAAAGAAGTTTTAACTCAGTAATTCTAGTCAATTTTACAAATAATTACAAAGAAATGGCAAGTAACACATTAAATTGAACATGAAAGTTGAAAGACTGAAATATTTTTGGACACACTTAAAATCATCATCTGTACATAAATCTTCTGTTCCAGATTTGACATTATTATTTTTTTTTTTCTTTAGTCTCATTTAATTGTTCTTTCTGTTCTTATGCCATATATGTATGTATGTATGTACCCAGAGCTCCTAAAAAACACAACAAATTCCTTGTTTGCGCACGCTTGGCGAATAAAGCTAATTCTGATTCTGAAAATCATTTAAATGAGTCCTCTAGCACCAAGTACGACATAACTTCGTAACTCACCCCATGTTTGTATGAAGCCACATCAAATTGTGTGG
This sequence comes from Sinocyclocheilus anshuiensis, assembly GCF_001515605.1. Classification (NCBI taxonomy): domain Eukaryota; kingdom Metazoa; phylum Chordata; class Actinopteri; order Cypriniformes; family Cyprinidae; genus Sinocyclocheilus; species Sinocyclocheilus anshuiensis. The sequence goes on along the minus strand of NW_015537932.1, from coordinate 122,076 downwards.
CTTGTTGAGGAGACGTGTGCTATGACTTTTTTATGCAATTGAACTTGTATGGTGGGCAATAAAATGGAGCAAAAAATCCCATAAACTTACAGTAAATGGGGGCCTATAGATACCTGATTCTGTTTCAAAACAATAATTGGTAACACTTTACAATTAGATTCATTAGTTAACTACTTTAGTTAACATGAACTAAGAATGAACAATACTTCTACAGCATATATTAATCTTAGTAATGCCAATACTTACTAATGCATTATAAAATCAAAAGTTGTGCTTGTTAACATTAGTTAACGCACTGTGAATTAACAAACTATGAACGACTATTTTCATTAACTAACATTAACAAAGATTAATAAATACTGTAATAAATGTATTGTTCATGTTAAATACATTAACTAACATTAACTAATTGTAAAGTGTTACCGATTAATTTAAAATATACAAAAAAATGCTGCAATTGTGATATATATGGAGTCAAAACAGTGTAATAAAGCACTCGCAATTTCAAGAAAGAATATAAGAAAAAGTCTCAGTTGTAAGTAGACCATGACTAGTTGCATAAACTACAGAGAGTAATTCCCCCAAAAAACTTTCGGTGATCAGTTCTTAAAAGAACCATTATTTCTTAGTGTGAAAAACATTTTAAAAAACCAAAGAACTTTTTTCCACTATAAAGAACCTTTTGTGGAACGTGAAGGTTCCATGGATGTTAAAAGTTCTTCATGCAACCAAAGATGACAATAAAGAACTTTTGTTTTTAAGAGGGCAACAACACTAAAAGCCACTCTGAACACTTTAGCAACACAAAATTGCTGAAGTGTTAACTAAAGTAGTCAACTAATGTTAACTAATGAACCTAATTGTAAAGTGTTACCAATTATTGTTTTGAAACAGAATCAGGTATCTATAGGCCCCCATTTACTGTAAGTTTATGGGATTTTATGCTCCATTTTATTGCCCACCATACAAGTTCAATTGCATAAAAAAGTCATAGCTTTTTTATGATATCACTGAATTCAATTAACTGCCTTTAACTGAAAATTGAGTGTTTACTACTGTCCTTTTGCACTGACACACTATTTTCCTATTTTGATACTGTTAAACTGCTTTGACACAATCTGTATTGTTAAAAGCACTATATAAATAAAGGTAAAAAAAAAATCCTTGCATGCACAGTCAATACAACTCACATTTTCTTCAGAAAATATAAAAAATAATAAAAAATATTTATTAACTATAATCACTAATGTTATAATTAATGCAGCAATATACAAACCCCTCTTAAGCAGGCTATACTGCTAAAAACATGTTGAATAATTTAGACTGTTAAACTGTGTGTTCACACCTTTAGGGTTCCGCCTTTACACAAGCCACTCTTTACATTCACAAGCGTGAAAAACCCTGAGAATTTGTATACTGCTGTCTGCTTCTTCAAAATGCAGCTAAATGATCAATATTATTGCATTCTTATCAAACACATCATATAATTATCAATCCTGATAAGAAAATCCACAAGCATCAAATCACTATTGCTATTATAGCATCTGCTCTAATATGCTGCACTAACACAAGTATAATCAAGAACTAAACCATCAACAGCAAACTGAAAAATCATAATAAAAGACGCTCCTTTAAATAAATCAGCACGATCGCTCAGTGAACTCACCCAGCCAGTGAATAAGTATGTGTGCAAGAATACAGTGGCTCTGAAACGAGTGAGAATCACAAATACACCCAGAGGAAATGCATGTTTCCATTACTTTAATAAGGAAGAGGTGTAACCAGGGTTTCACTATCGAGCATCACTACCCTGATCTGGGGTCAGGTTTATCATCAGCTCAAAACCACAGTCTAAGTTTTTGGCCTTTCAGAGTGAGAAACAACACAAACTCTGGCCAGGTGGTCAAATGCCTATTATACAAGCATAAATGATAATATAATCTCTGGTGTTTATTTGAGGAGCATATGAAGGTCAGTCTTCTAATTCAGAACGCCACAAAAATCTTTCACCAATAGCACTGCTGAAAGCAAAGAGCAGGACTCACCATAATGATGGCATGTGCTGGAACAACGGTCACTAGGTTATTAGTTTGTCTGTGGAGTCTTTTCAAGGAGTGTGGTTGAAAGAATGGGAGAACTGATGACTAACAACTTTTTTCTTCCTCCTTAATGGCATAAACGTTTGAGCAAAACACATTCATTTGAATCAGTGAGTGAGAAATATGTATTTATAGGGCAAAGAGAACTTACAAATGTAATTAATCATTTCAATTCAAATCTGATATGACTTTGCATAGTATGTGTGATAAGAAGGATTGTGTGTTTGTATGAAAGCCAGTCATAATTGAAACTAAAACGAGGACAATTAACCACTGACCTTAAGGGGTGAATCTTGCAAAAATATATCGAGGTTTTCACCTCAAGATTACAAAATATAAATTATATTATATAATTATACTATAAATGATGTTATAATTATAATTTATATTATATTACTATATAATTATAAATCATATTTTGCTAGAAAATTAAGCCTGCACTTTTCTCTGACACATTATTTTCATAACAATTAAGCACATTTTTCCAATTTTTTTAAAATTACAACTATGCTCAAAAGTGATAAAGGCAGTTCAAAAATACTACCAT
>NW_015537932.1:114508-119311 GCF_001515605.1 Sinocyclocheilus anshuiensis | reverse complement strand
TATTCATTTATATTTTATTTATTTTTCTAAAGACTTCTTAGTATTAAAATAATGGGAATTGGGGCTAAATGTGCTTAAACGTCCTAAAAAAACAGGACTTTTTTTTTTATTTCATTTACAATAAAATAGAGTTTTGGTGTGAAATATGACCCAGATATGTTCTTGACAGGTTTAGTGAGACTCATGTATCTCATTACATTTCACTGAATAAGTTCCATAAAAGCAAACAATTTTTTGGGAAAGCCGTACGTGTCTGCATTCAGTTCTACCGTCTGTCTGATAAGAGCGTGTCAATGTCCTGTATGGCTCTGGAGGTTTTCTGCAGAGCCTCAGAGATGCAGTTCTCTGTGAGTTTGATCTCAGGTCGGTCAGAAGAACGCTCACAGCTCAAAGATCTTCCTGTAGGACGCAGGACGGGGCTGTTCTCCAACAAAACTGATGGATATGTTAAAGAAATATCTACCCAAGGGCATTCTGCTCTCAATAATCAAACTCCACACCAACTCAGTCACATAATCTCACAAAAAGGATACAGTTAAACCTCTTGATCTTTTCCAGTTCAGAAACAACAGACCTGTAGGAATGTAAGAAATCAGGATGAAGAAGAGATAGTTCACTCAAAATTTTGTTTTCTACCATAAATACTCAAGTTTTCCGTGTAAAACTTTGTACACCAACAAACAAGCTTCATTCTCTATTTTAAAATTCCATGGAAAAACATACTTGTTTTGAATGACATTTCCAGGTGAACTATCCCTTTAAGAGTGACTGATATGCATCTTCCAGGTCATGTGATGCAAATGAATATAATAATAATAATAAATAATGATCCAGGGAATAAGAGCTCCTTAATACCTGTACGTTATTGGCTGAGGTGTGTCACAATGGGCGGAGTCTGAGAGAGCCACGCCCACTGCACTCATGCTCTGATCTGTCTGCTTTACCCAGTCACACCACTGCACTACTGCCGACACATACCTGAGAGAGAAAGAGACAAAACAAGAAATTAAGGATTTTCAGAAGCAATTGGTGCAATGAATATTACATCATCTCTTTACCTTTGATAAGTTTGGTCTGTCTCAACTTGGACAAGAGTTTGGTGCCCATCTGGCAAATTGAGCTGGCACCACCTGTGAGATGGTCTGGTTTCTGCCCTGAGTTTCTGTTCCATTTCTCCACACTGCCATCACAAATACATAACATTTTTTTAAAAATCATGAATTCATAACCTTTAAAAAAATTACAGGATTTGAAACAATTTTGTTTATTGACATGGTTCCAACAAAACTGAATTTACACTCCTTTGAGAATATGTGACATGCTGATTGATTAAGGCTGGGACAATAAATAAATAACAAAGGAAAATTAAAGTAAATTATATAAATGTAAAATAGGAAAAAAAGGTTTTCAAAAGTCACAGTTTTTCACTAAATTAACACAAAGAAAAAATATATTTAATTATAATTTATGTTCAACAATTCAATTACACATAGTAATAAATCAGCAATATTCAATCATATTATTATTACATAATGATAATTTTTATTTATTTAAAATAAAGTTTTAATTTATGAAAAACACCACGTAGCACTGCACTTCTGTGAACATGTTTGCACAATGCTGCAAACAAATTGTTGAATTTTAGTTTGAATATACATAAATGGAACCTAATTCACCTTAAAACGTAGCCTTTTAATGGTTGTAAGCATATCAAAATGTTTCAACTCATTAACTGGTGAAGAGCTGAATAAATGTGCAAGTAAGTGAGTTGATTCATTATCTGGAATTAGGGCTGTCAAAATGGCTGAAAAACTAAAATCTAATTTTGTACTTAAATATGATCAAAATTCGAATCATATTCGAATTTAAAATGCGTAATTTCAGTTAGGGTGAAGAAAAGCTTTTGGATTCTCTCTTGAGGGCGCATCGAGAAAAATATTACTAATGCACGTTTATTCAAAGCATAAGATAACATAACATCTGTGAAAAAAAGTGCATAATATTTAAAATAATGTTTATAAACCAATTATAATTAATTAAGTTGCTTAAACAACTATAAACAAAACAGCATCATGTATGTATGCATAGTTTAATACAAAGGGCGGAAAGCCAATCACACAGAGTACATTTTTCATTTAAAAACATGAGTTGCAGTGGGATGGGGGAAAAAACCCACCATAAAGTCTTGATATATGTTTTTTTTTTTTTTCAAAGTTAAACTTGCATTAATTTTACATTGCTTTCTAAACATGCAGCTCTTTTGTGCGAGATGCGAGTGCAATGGTGATAGATGTCCCTCTAGAAAATGCGCGAAATATGTGTTCTGTGTGAACGGCTTGGTTTCAGTTTTGATGTAAACAAGATCTTCTCCGCATTGATGTTCTCTTTTTCCACAATATTTTTAATGAACAATGCAGCAGCACCGCATCTAGTGGCTTCAACTGGATAGGTTAACAAAAACATTATAATGCAGTGACACTTACATCGTCATCGCATCTCGTGCGCCACTGATAAGCCTGCCTCCTTAATGCACACCTAAAATTCGAATGCAACTTTTTTGCATTCGAACTTGGATTTTTATTTTAATTTCAATTAATATTTGAAATTCTCTTTTTTTTTGACAGCCCTATCAGGAATAGGATATTATCCCCTGTGTCAGTGTGTGGTTGTATTCTAATGAAGTACATCCGTGATGTACCTGTGCAGGTGTATAGGTGTCGGACTTCCACATCATCTGCGCTCTAACTCCATCCAGAAACAAGACCTCGACAGTCCCGTCGGAGAGAGCTTTAAAATATCCCGTACCTGCCACCATTACCTCCTGAACCACACATACACAATCACACACCGCAGCCTGCTGAAGACAGAACCGTTATCATCATACACATCCATATACACTGGACACGATGGACAGAGCGAGTATCCATCAGAGAGAAATCACACGCACCTCGTTCCAGCAGTAAAGAGAGAGCGGGGCCCTCAGGGAGCTTCTGGCCTGGATGAAGCATTTCAAAATCCTAATGAAACAGAAACAAAAAAATACTAATATATGTGACCCTGGAGCGCAAAATCAGTCTTAAGTCGCTGGGGTATATTTGTAGCAATAGCCAAAAATACATTGTATGGGTCAAATTTATAGATTTTTCTTTTATGCCAAAAATCATTAGGATATTAAGTAAAGATCATGCTCCATGAAGATATTTTGTAAATTTCCTACTGTAAATATATTAAAACTTTTTGATTAGTAATATGCATTGCTAAGGACTTCATTTGGACGACTTTAAAGGTGATTTTCTCAATATTTTGATTTTTTTTGCACCCTCAGATTCCAGATTTTCTGTATCTCAGCCAAATATTGTCCTATCCTAACAAATCATACATCAATGGAAAGCTTATTTATTCAGCTTTCAGATGATGTATAAATCTCAATTTCGAAAAATTTACACTTAAGACTAGTTTTGTGGTCCAGGGTCACATATGCAAGTTTGTGGAATACACAAAATATATACTACCGTTCAAAAATTGGGATTGTTGTTAAGATTTTTTTATGTTTTTGAGAGAAGTCTTTAATGCTCACCAAGGCTTCATTTATTTGATAAAAAATTACAGTAAAACTGTAATATTGTGAAATATTATTACACTTTCAAATAACTGTTTTCTATTGTTACATATTTTAAAATGTAATTTATTCCTGTGATGGAAAAGCTTTTACTCCAGTGCCACATGATCCTTCAGAAATCATTCTAATATGCTGATTTGCTGCTCAAGAAACATTTACTATTATGTTGATTAAGTTGTGTTGCTTAATATTTTTGTGGAAACTAGAATTCCTCGATGAATAGAAAGTTCAAAAGAACAGCACTTTTTAAAAATAGAAATCGTTTGAAACATTATACAGGTATTTCATGTCATTTTGATCAATTTAATGCATCCTTACATTTTTTTGTAACTAAAAATGAGCTCAATTCAAATGACTAACCATCAGTATGAGCAATAGTAACAGTGCAGCTCGACTTAAAGGGGTCCTACTATGCTTTTTCACTTTTTCAACTTTAGTCTGTAATGTTCCTGTTTGAGCATAAAAAAGATCTGTAAAGTTACAAAGCTCAAAGTCCAATTCAAAAGGAGATATTTTATTTAACAGAAATCACCTTTCAAAAACTACAACGAACGACTCCTTTGGACTACAACGCATATTTTCCGGGATTTGTGATATCACAAAGATCGACGAATGGGACGAGACCTGGTTGAGCTGCACTAGAGAAGGCAACGAGTGTTATCACTATGTCGTAGACACGCTAGCTTTCCCAAGGCAGACGAACTTAGAGTGGTTACAATCATCCGGTTTTAAATCACGCTCAAAATGATTTGATTTTGACGCAATATTTACATTGAAGCTCGCAGCAGGCGATGACATTATATGTCAGCTGATACATGAACTATTCGAGCCGTTCATGCCAGACTGGGGAGAGAGCTGTTGTAATAAAAAAAAAAGCGCTATATATAAATGTAACAAATTATTAATAATGTAAAATATACACTGAACAAAATTATAAATGCAACACTTTTGTTTTTGCCCCCATTTTTCATGAGCTGAACTCAAAGATCTAAGACTTTTTCTATGTACACAAAAGGCCTATTTCTCTCAAATATTGTTCACAAATCCGTCTAAATCTGTGTTAGTGAGCACTTCTCCTTTGCCGAGATAATCCATCCACCTCACAGGTGTGGCATATCAAGATGCTGATTAGACAGCATGATTATTGCACAGGTGTGCCTTAGGCTGGCCACAATAAAAGGCCA
>NW_015537932.1:94900-112033 GCF_001515605.1 Sinocyclocheilus anshuiensis | reverse complement strand
TCTAGTACACCCCCAAAACAAAATCAAGACTTTGTAAAAGAGCATAATAGGACCCCTTTAATATTTTGCAGAGCGACAATTTGGGTGTCATTATCACCCCCTAGTGACTGAACTCTATAAATTCATTTAGTGAATCATTGGCTCAAGGTTGATGTTCACTTGATGGTGGATGATACTCCTGCCCCTTTATAAACAGATGGGATACTCAATGTTTTAGGAATAGCTTGACATCAGCTATCCTGTGAATCCTGTCTACAGTTGTTTGATTTTGGTTTTTGACGTGAGCTGTATGCTTGTAAACCTCTCATCTCACCTGCTGGCCCGTGTGACAACAGACTGGACAGAATACAGCTGACCTGGCACATCAGGTGGGAGACCACACAGGTAATACACACACTCCACCGCCTGAGAACACACAGAAATCAACTCATCTTCTGAATCATGCAGTAAATGTATACACTCAACCTTTTCAGTCCAAATATGCATGTCATACATCTCTGTGAGCAGCTCCAGCTTTGTGATGTGTGAAGTAATTGGCTAGAACTCCATTAGATCTGATGACTGAACCATCACCAGGTGAGATCTCTACCATCGGTATCACTCCATCTACTATACTGAAGGAGATAAAAACAAAAAAAAACATGAAATCATCATCAGTGTTAGGTCCCAAACAGACTGTATTTGTTTGACACACATAGCCCGCGTTCGGTGGGCTAGACTAACAAAACATTAAAATGCAACGTCACTTACATCATCACCGCATCTCGCGCACCACTGATGACGCTCCCTGACACACTCCTAACATTTGATTGTACCATTTTTGCATTCAAATGCAAATGTTTATTTTAAATTAAACTAATATTCATTTTTATTCACAATCTCCTCATCACAGGCAGGCACAGCACTCAATTCAGCATGTGTTCGTGTTTGTGTGTGCTGTCCGTGTCACTCATAACACGTGCCTATATCATGCACTATATCGAACATTTTTTATATGGTTATCGATGAAGGTGTACCGTCGATAAATATCGATACCATTTTATCGCCCAGGCCTATTTTTGGGCTACCAAAATCTGAAGAATGCCTGCCCGAAGGGCTACCAGGGATTTTGAAATTTTGCGAGCCCTGTATAATATAATATAATATAATATTTTTTACAATATATTTTTCTTATTCAGTTACATTCCTATATGTCAGGGTTTTTTCATGCTCATAATTCCAGTCAGATATTATTAGATTCTCAGAGGCCTTATTTGATCCTTAAAAATGGGTTCCAAATTACTTATTCCTTTTTTTCTTTTTTTTTTTGACTAGAAAATTTTCTTAATGTGCTAAAACGTATTTTTACCCACTTATCTTTGACTTAAAACAGTTATTAGCCTATTAATGGTATTTAAGATGATGCAATGGGTAGTGGTGCTAATTTATGAACATGAAATGAATCAGCACTCACCGGTATATGATGCCTTTACACCAGACCACTTTCACCACCTCAGCTGTGACTTCCTCTTCCTGTTCCAGCAAATCAGGATTCACAGCGTCATATCGCCATCTGAACATCACATTAATGTACTTTGAGTATGGTCATACTGGCACCATCAAACACAGAGTACTGATTATAACTGTAGTTTTTCTATGTGTGTGTGTGTGTGTGTGTGTGTGTGTGATTCATCCAGATAAAGGCAAAGAGAAAGAGATGACATGAGAATGTATTTTGTGTTTGTTTGGCGTTCCTCACCTGTGCTGATGAGGAGAGGGACATTTTAGAGGCAAAGGTTTGGGAAGCTGAGTTTTCAGCCCTGTTTGAGATGTTTGTCTACCTTCTCCCTCTGTTAAACCCTTTCCATCTTGACCACTGACAGTATTTATTTTAATTTTTTGTGATTCCCAATGCTTGAATGCTAATGACAGAGGATAGCTCCACATCTGTGGGTAAAGTGCTCGGGAATACTGCTGGATCACTCTGGTGTACGCGTCCACCTTCCCAGACTTCGAACTTGTTGATTCCAGTCTTTCCGTATTGGGGGCTTTTACGACTGACCCTAGATGGTCCATCTGAGCACCCGCTGAGGCTTCAGAGAGGTTTAAACCCTTAACCGTGGCAGATTTTGAAAACAAGCTACTTAATGAACATGTACTTTTGTGTTGGTGCCCTTGCAGATACTGTGACTCTACTTCATTTTGGCTGGACCGACAGATAAACTCCACTGTGAACTCTTCTCCAGAAGAGGAAAGGATGAGTTTGGCATGTCCAACTACAGAGCAGACTGTGATCTCTCCATGCGGCCCAGTGGTGCAGGAGTCAGACCCGGGCCACTCCACCTCAGCTATGGCAATGGTGGACGGCTGCAAATCAGCATTTGGTTAAGCAAATAAGCAGAAATTAGAAATTAAGCGGGATTTACATGATTTCAGTAATAAAAAAGCAAACCTTACTACAGCTTTAAGACAGTCTAACCTTGTTACCTTATTGAATTCCACAGTTATGAGCTCCTCGGGCAAATATGGATGAGTTGCATACTTGTTTCTGAACGTCAAAGCATTCTGTACCAGTGTCTAAACAAGAGAGAAAATAAATGTATTTTTATACTGTGCACCCATATTTACAGCAGTAAACTATTCTAGACAGACAGACAGATATATGGTTAGAGACTGATGATAGATAGATAGATAGATAGACAGATAGATAATTGTGGTATAAATGGACAGACAGACAGACAGATAGATAATTGTGGTATAAATGGACGGACGGACGGACAGACAGACAGATAGGCAGATAGATAGATAGATAGATAATTGTGGTATAAATGGACAGACAGACAGACAGACAGACAGACAGATAGAGAGATAGATAATTGTGGTATAAATGGACAGACGGACAGACAGACAGACAGACAGACAGACAGATAGAGAGATAGATAATTGTGGTATAAATGGACAGACGGACAGACAGACAGACAGACAGACAGACAGATAGAGAGATAGATAATTGTGGTATAAATGGACAGACGGACAGACAGACAGACAGACAGACAGACAGATAGAGAGATAGATAATTGTGGTATAAATGGACAGACGGACAGACAGACAGACAGACAGACAGACAGATAGAGAGATAGATAATTGTGGTATAAATGGACAGACGGACAGACAGACAGACAGACAGACAGACAGATAGAGAGATAGATAATTGTGGTATAAATGGACAGACGGACAGACAGACAGACAGACAGACAGACAGATAGAGAGATAGATAATTGTGGTATAAATGGACAGACGGACAGACAGACAGACAGACAGACAGACAGATAGAGAGATAGATAATTGTGGTATAAATGGACAGACGGACAGACAGACAGACAGACAGACAGACAGATAGAGAGATAGATAATTGTGGTATAAATGGACAGACGGACAGACAGACAGACAGACAGACAGACAGATAGAGAGATAGATAATTGTGGTATAAATGGACAGACGGACAGACAGACAGACAGACAGACAGACAGATAGAGAGATAGATAATTGTGGTATAAATGGACAGACGGACAGACAGACAGACAGACAGACAGACAGATAGAGAGATAGATAATTGTGGTATAAATGGACAGACGGACAGACAGACAGACAGACAGACAGACAGATAGAGAGATAGATAATTGTGGTATAAATGGACAGACGGACAGACAGACAGACAGACAGACAGACAGATAGAGAGATAGATAATTGTGGTATAAATGGACAGACGGACAGACAGACAGACAGACAGACAGACAGATAGAGAGATAGATAATTGTGGTATAAATGGACAGACGGACAGACAGACAGACAGACAGACAGACAGATAGAGAGATAGATAATTGTGGTATAAATGGACAGACGGACAGACAGACAGACAGACAGACAGACAGATAGAGAGATAGATAATTGTGGTATAAATGGACAGACGGACAGACAGACAGACAGACAGACAGACAGATAGAGAGATAGATAATTGTGGTATAAATGGACAGACGGACAGACAGACAGACAGACAGACAGACAGATAGAGAGATAGATAATTGTGGTATAAATGGACAGACGGACAGACAGACAGACAGACAGACAGACAGATAGAGAGATAGATAATTGTGGTATAAATGGACAGACGGACAGACAGACAGACAGACAGACAGACAGATAGAGAGATAGATAATTGTGGTATAAATGGACAGACGGACAGACAGACAGATAGACAGACAGACAGACAATTGTGGTATAAATGGACAGACAGAAAGACAGACAGACAGATAGATAGATAGATAATTGTGGTATAAATGGACAGACAGACAGACAGACAGACAGATAGATAGATAGATAGATAGATAGATAGATAGATAGATAGACAGACAGACAGACACACAAATATACAGGTAGACAGAAATGTAAGATATGTTCCATGAAATTGCAATGCAGATACAAGTTTTGCAGTACAAATGACACAGTATTGATATATTTATGGGGATGAAAAGGTGTTGTATATACTTTATACTCGCTGATGGCGAATCTTGTTCTCTGTCTGACTCTCTCTCTGGGCTGTAGCGGGTGTGCAGAGGGTGACATGTGTTTCTCCATCATGAATTCAGATCCGCAGGGAGAGAGCTGCAGTCTACGCCCGTCTGAGTAAAACACATCCACAGACTCATCCACACACATTACCATAAAGCTGACCGAACACATGACTCACTTAACACGAGACAATTAAATAGAGAACTCAAACCAATTACACACTGCCACAGTCTAAACGTAAACACTAAAATCACTGAAGCAGCACAAACAAAGTCCACAGTCGCGTCGAATCGTTGTTGCTAGAGTAGTCCGATTCGTGAAAGGTTCGTTTTTGCGAGTCGGATCTTTTGAATCAATCGTGTTTACAATCGATTGATTCAAAAGATCCGACTCGCAAAAACGATGCGAGAACCGACTCTAGCAACACACGAACTGAATCAAACTGAACTGGGACACAAAATTATCATGAACGCCTGTATTAATTAAATGTAATCAGAAAAGAAAAAAAAAAACACTTAATAAACAATACGTGTATCTAGATGAAAACGTTGGGATGTCAGGGACCAGGTGATTCGTTTCTTTGAAAGGACTGTTCAAAAGAACCGATTTGCAGACTTGACTCGGACTTCCCGTCACTAGTTGCCATGGTGCAAATTGTCGCGGTTGATGAAGAGAATGGCGCTGATTGGATGAATCACTTCTTCTACTGTAATTACTCATAAATCTGTGCGCTCAGTCATCGCCCCCTTGCTGTTAAGATTCAACTCTGGCAAGCCGAAGTAATATGAACACGGATCAAGATTTGATTTAGATTATTTTTTGAGTTCATCTCACGAAGAAATATAATTAATTTTTTTATTTCATATATAATAAAATAAAATTACGTCAGTATTAGCACATATGCACATTTATAAATAACATGAAGCCTATATAAATATTTTTTATTTTTACTTTATGCCAAATATGATTTGCTTGGTCTTTTATATTATTCGGGGGTGGAATATGACCTGGATATTCATGATATTCAACCTTTTATAAATCTCGTTGCATATGTCAGTTGTATTAGAACAATACTGAACTGTCTATATGGTATCACTGATAAATTTAAAGTTTTTTTAACTTCTTAAATCCCAATTTAATTTTGTCAATTTTTTTCAGTTTTTGTCAGTTTTTCAAAAGCCATAGAATTAAGGTCATGGTTAATTTTATATTACACTGACCTAAAACAGGCTTTAAGTTCACTGGTCAACAGGGGACGCTATGCTTGAAAGGGTTACCAGATTACAGAACAGTGTCAACAAACACCGCAGGTCACTTGGATTCCTGTGAAACGCAAAGAGACAGTGTTTTTATAAAGATTTATTGCGGGCAAACAATGCAGTAAATAATATTTACAACTATAGTAAAATAAACATTCCTTTATACGGGATCCATGAGATGTTGGTGATGAGAAAAGTTCTGTAAATCACAGTGGAGGATGAATCGGTGTAAACTCCCAAATCTGTTCTGAGCGTTTGACACACTTAACATATGAAGAAACTTTATTCCTGCATTCGAAAAACCAAACAGATTATAAAGTCAAGGTTCCTTTTTTCCTCAAAAATGTGCATAAATTGAAAATAATACTCTAAAAAGGTGTGAGGAGAATCTGAGAAAGTACATTTTTTTTTAAATGTTTTTGTGTTTCTCCCTGTGCTCTTCAACTCTACATGGCAAAGCCTTGAGGAGTAAACCACAAAACTCAGTTTCTCGTATATTTAGTTGGATATTGAGCAGTTAGTTTGCAAACAAACCACACGTACACTTGATGATGCTACTCTTCGGCTCATATTAAAATCTCACTGCAAACTTTTTTGGGGATTTTTGACAAATCAGAACACGCATAAAATAAACCTCACACCCCAAATGCCAAACCAATGGCAACATGATGGCCTGACGGACTTGCCAATTATGCTGCATTACACCTAAACAGTAATCCCAGCCATTAAATCCAGTGGCATTGTAGCCAAGAAGTGCTTGTTGAGAAATTAAACGAAAATCAACCAAAACGTTCTTGGTTCCGCCCACTCTGAAACATTCCAGCTGGTCGGGTGTGGCGTTAAAATGAGCATCTCGCAGTCGCTTATTTCTTTCCTCTTGCGTCCGACTCCATGCAAAACCTCTCAAATGCCTCCTCGATCTCCGGATCCATTTCGTCTTCATCACCGCAGAAACTGCAACACAGAAGCATTCCTTCGTAAGTATATGGAAGCTTGTTTCCAACACACAATTAAAATAAATAAATAAATAAAAAATGTGACTTTTTATCTCACAATTCTGACTTTTTTCCTTGACATTCTGAGTATACAGGTGCATCTCAATAAATTAGAATGTCGTGGAAAAGTTCATTTATAATTGGTGGGTTTTTGTTAAATGTGAGCCAAAATCATCACAATTAAAAGAACCAAAGACTTAAACTACTTCAGTCTGTATGCATATGCATTGAATTTATTTAATACATGAGTTTCACAATTTGAGTTGAATAACTGAAATAAATGAACTTTTCCACGACATTCTAATTTATTGAGATGCACCTGTATATCTCACCATTTTGAATTTTCTTGCAATTGTGTGGGAAAAAAGTCAAAATTGTGAAAGATCAACTCAAAATTATAAATATAAACTTAGAATTCTGAGAAAAAAAGTCAGTATTGTAAGATAAAAAGTCAATTGCTTTTTTATGCCGTGGTGGAAAGAAAAAAAAACAAACAGAATTGTGAGAAAAGAGTAAAAAAAAAAAAAAAAAAAAAAAAAAAAAAAAAAAAAAAAAAAAAAAAAAAAAAAAAAAAAAAAAAAAAAAAATGAGAATTGCAGGTATATATCAGAATTGCAAGAATGAAATCTGAATTGTGACAAAAAGTCGCACTTACCCGTGTAATTTTGTTTAATAAATATTTAAAAAATATATTTTCTGTCATCTTGTATTGAACACAGAAAGTACTTTTATCGAGCAAGGATGCATTAAACTGGTCATGGCTGCTTTTCTTACTTTAAAATAGTAATAATACTTCCAAATATGTTTTTACTGTATTTTAATCAAATAAATGCAGCCTTGGTGAGCATAAGAGATCTTCTTTTAAATACATGAAAATGTTACTGAAAAAAAAGTAATAAGTAAATAAGTAAATAAAGTAAGCAATAGCTTATATATTTACATTAACTTTTCTTTAAATCTGTATCTATTAAATCTGTCTAAAATCATCAATATAAAGGGCTTTTCACACAAAGTAAAAATTCGGCGCGATGACGCTTTTGAATTGAAACAATAGGTACCTATGGGGATATTCACACCAGGCGCGATCATTCGCGGTGTGAAAAAGCGAGGATTTTTTTTTATTTCCTGTGTGTCGATTTTTTCCCCATCGCTCCACGATGAAACGGGCCGTCCAATCATGTGAGGACCAAATGCAGTCAAGTATAATTTAAGTTAGTTGACTTGTCCAGTATTTGGCCATATCATCAGCTATATTGGATTTTTCTTTCATGGGAACATGTCATGTCAAAATATACAAAATTTATACAAAAATTCATACTTTATTCGGACCCCCTGGCCTTACGTCAAGGACCACTAGAGGTCCCTGGTTGAGAAACACTGCTCTAAACACTGCTCCGTGTTTAAAAAAAAACGAGTGAAACGTGCATTTTTTCTACATATGAAATATGAAAGCAAATAGACATATGATTATGACGATATATTTTCTGTATGTGTTTTGTATGCAGCTCATGGTAATTTTATAACAATAAAGGATGTTTATGACAATAAGCAGTGTGGCGTTATTAAACATAGCCTACAAAGAGTGCATGTCTGCCTATTATAGAATCAAAATCAACTACAGATCACAATCAGAAGTTATTACAAGCACTCGATGATGGTTTATAGTCGGTTTTAAGCGAAAACAATAATCATTAATTTTCAAATGTGGCTTGATGCTAATTGTACTTATATTTTAAGATGTTTTCTTGTAAGCATTATAGATAGTTTGTGTTTCTGGCGTAGAACCAAACTTTAGCTATATTTAATGCTGTATATTGAGCAGTGGATGATGTTAAATCCATATATGAGATAAATATCTGAGTAAAAATGCATTGGTGGTCGGCACCACCTAGCGTGCAGGTGTGAATTAGCAGAAGGCGATCAATCATTTCGTGCTCGGTGTGAAAGCAACGTTCGTCGGCGATTCGCCTCGCTTTTTCGCATTGCGCTCAGTGTGAAACGGCCTTAACAGTGTATTACTATACTGTGAGACTATGAATTTCTAATTATGTTCATGCATTCCTTCATTATAAGTGCCTTATTTCAACTATTTTTTTTCCTGTCATAATGTGTATTGTATTAAATAGAAAAAGTTATTTTAAAACTCATCACATGAATTACTGACTCCCCCTGTTGGCTGGTCTTTGTTAACTGCTCATGGCCTATCCAATGGGCTGAAGACTATGCTGAATAGCTAAGCCCCCCTCTCTCCCTAGACTGCTGACTTCATTAAAATGTGCTCTTTGACTCCCCCCAGCATCATTGTGAGGAGGACAATTACTGGAGTTCGAGCAGAGGGGTATTAGAGTCAACTAAAACTAAAACCATAAAAAAGCATTTGAACTGAAATAAAATCAAATATAAATTAAAAACTAAACTTATTTCAGATAGTTGCCAAAGCAACACTTTTCATTTAGTTGACGTTCTAAAATAACTAAAACTAAACAAAAAATTTATGAAAACTATATAGCTATAATTTAAAAAACTAAAACGAATAAAAATTACAAAAAACAACAACAAAATTAAAACTTAAAAAAAAACTAATTCAAAATATTAATTAAAAAACGATATAGTATCTCAGTTGTGCAAGCAAACAAGACTTTTGATATTCTGCACACAAATTTACAAATATCTACTTACAAATCATTTCCATTCTCTTCATATGCATCAGGGAAGTAGTCTTCTCTGTCTAGAATCTCCTGATATTTGTCGGAGTATTCTGTGGTGGGGGAAAAAAACAGTACTGATAAGCAAAATAGTAGATTAGTAGTAAATACAGTAATTATCAATATATAAAAAATTAATAATATAAAAATAAATTTAAATATAAATATAAAAATAATTTAAAAAAATGTTCTGACATGTTATGGTAATGAGAATGGGGAATAAAAAATAAAACATTACTTAATTAAAACATACTTAATTTTATGAAAATAAATGAAGTAATGCAAGTCTTAATACTCCTAAAACAGGCTTTCTTTTTTTCCCTCAAAATGTAATTTCTGATTTTCTTTTGATTTTGAACTCGAACACGGTTTTGCGACATTCACCCACTTAATAAAACATGAGTAAGTCTGTAGATGGGTCACAGCAGACTAAAGCCGCTGCCGATGCTCACCAGGATCTGCTGCTGTAAAAGGCGTCCCATCCGCTGTGTAGAAGGTTGGTTCATTCTGGGGAGCAAAACCATGACAGAAACACATTAAGGGTGTGTTCACACTTGTCATGTTTGGTTCGATTAAAACGAACTCTGGTGCGATTGCTCTGTTACTGCGGTTCGTTTGAGTAAGTGTGAACGCTGCCATCCGAAACCTGGTGCGCACCAAACAAGCGGACCGAGACCGCTAAAAAGATGGGTCTCGGTCCGCTTCCAAACGAATTCTGGTGCGGTTCGAATGAAATATGAACACAACATGGACCAAATACTTATAAACGAACCAAAAACAGGAAGTAATGACAAGTGTGCGTACCAAACAAGCGGACGGAGATCGCTAAAAAGATGGGTCTCGGTCTGCTTCCAAACAAACTTTGGTGCGGTTCGAATGAAATATGAACGCAACACGGACCAAATACTTATAAACGAACCAAAAACAGGAAGTAATGACAAGATGCGACGCTATGCGACATGATTTGAGACACGGTGTAACCAAAACAAAATTAGCAGAGGGCAAACGTGGAGCAACAATGAGTTAAAGTGCCTTTTATGAGCTCCTTGTGAGTTTGAAATAAAATTATATGTAGCGTACATGCAAGAATGAGCACGCTTAGTCCAGCAGACGGCATTAGGTGTGTTCACGATATATACGCCATTCAAGCCGACCAATCAGGTTGTGAATGTATCACAATGCCTTTAAGTTCGGTGTCTTTAGGTTCACTGTCAAAAATGCCAATGTGAACGCTAAGCGGACCAGGACCAAATGTATCATTTTCCTTTTTGGTCCAGATCAAATGAACCAAACAAACCGAACTACAAGTGTGAACACACCCTAAGAGAGGCGACAAAATATGAATGCTGTCACAGATTACATATTTTACTCCAAAACCTCAATGAATGCATTTGATTTCTTAGCCATTACGCACCATAAAGTAGTTGGGGTCATTGTCTGGTGTAGCATCACTGGACACATTTGCTGTGTGAACTCGACCCCAGTTACTGGACTGTAACTCCACCAGTTTCAACAGCATCTGCTTGACATCTCTACAAACGCACACATACAGTAAACATCAATAAAAACAGATACTGTAAACATCAATAATGCAATTGTACTGCTTTCAGCAATCTAAGAGCTGTTCACACTGACAGTGACATTCAGAAACAAAACAAATGGAAGTTGGCGATTTCCAGCATCATTAGCAACAACAACTGTTGGCAATGCAACTCAACTTTATGTAAATGTACGATAATAAGCAATAGGAGTGCAGACAGTGATGCTCATAAACCTCAATACTACATACATATATATACCAGTGTTGTTTTAGTGTCACTGCACTCTCAGAAAAGTCTGTAAAATACAGCCCAATGTACTGTGTTAAAATGAAGAAATTTTCCATACTTATTTTTTTCACAGGTGTCTTACCAATATTTTGCATCATGCATTGCATTGTGTTGTGTCTTATGGTTGAAGGAAATGTCCATAAATTAAATGGAAAATGTACTGGTAATTTTCTGCCAGTAAACCTTTTTCTTACAGTGTTTTATAGTTTTTATTAATATTTTTAAATGAGTTTTTGTTCTTATTTTCTGTTTTCATTTCATATTTTTAGTAATTTTGTTGCATTTTTTGCTTTTTTTATGTCTATACAGTTTTTCTTTATTTTTATGTCAGTTCTAATTTGAGTTATTTTAGTACATCAAGTTAAACGAAACTAAAATGAGGAATGCTGTCTTTGGCATGCATGCATGCATAAATAAATAAATATTTTATTTAACTTCTGTTTTAGTCAAGCAACAAACATGTTTTTTATGGTTTTAGTTTTAGTGAACTACAATTCCGTTGATATACTGCAAGCTAAAGATTTCCAAAAACAATCTATTGTTGCCTGACTCGCTCACCGGCTGCATTTGACATCCAGCAAAACGTCTTCAATCTTCTTGATTATCTCATCCATGTCTGACTGGCCTTTCTCCTTCCATGTGTCATCCAGAATGGAACCGCTCAGCTTGTCGAATCAGTACAGTAAAACAATGCTAGTCAACACCAACAGTATAGTACTGCATTATTATCTGCAGATTAATTGATTATCTCATTTCAGTTCTTTGAATTAAATTTCAAAATCTTTGTTTACATTAGTCTTAAGTTGAGTCCTGAGGTTACCCGATAACTCCTACAGACTATTAAACAGTGCATTTGCTCTGAAACAGTACCATTTAGTGCAGCTTCAATGTATTCAAAGTGGAACACAGCAAACCTTGAGTAATTTGACAGCACACATTAGGTTGGGGTCATCTGGGTGAGAGAATAATGTGTTCAAAAGTTCCTTTAGCGCTCCCAGTAAGACGTTAGCTCGCCCGGGTGTGTCCTTTCTACTTTTTATCTGAAAGACATTAAAGAACTGAAATCTAAAATTGTAGTCGTTCATACTTTTGCTTACAGAATAAAAATATACAGTACAGCTACAGTTGAATAATCAGCTACAAATCTGGAAAAAAAAACAAATAATTCAACATGTAACTATAACGTAAACATTACAAAATCTGACATATGAATTCAAGCAGATACAAATGTCAGGATTTATATACTACGTTATGCAAAGGAGTTGATATTAAAGGGTTAGTTCACCCAAAAATGAAAATTAGCCCTCCAAATATATATCCAAAAATAACTCTATATAACTTTGGATAGATGCTGTTGACAACATTAAAGACAATATTAATTAATTCACCCAAAAATGAAAATAAGCCCATGAATTACTCACCCTCAAGGCATCCTAGGTGTATATGACTTTCTTCTTTCAGACGAATCGGAGTTATATTAAAAATTGTCTTTGATCTTCCAAGCTGTTTAATGGCACTCAGCGGGTGTTGCAGTGCATCAGTCCAAAAGAATTTAAATAAAGCGCATCCATCCATAATAAAAGGTGCCTCACACGGCTCCGTGGGGTGAACAAAGGCCTCCTGTAGCGAATCGATGCGTTTTTGTGAGAAAAATATCTATATTTAAAACGTAATAATCAATTTAATCTAGCTTGCGCTCACTGTTGTAAACGGAAGCAGTTCCGGGGGAATGACGTATGAGGTTGGCTTTGCGCATGCGCCGCTCAGAAGTGATGAATGCGGAAACGCAGCGGAGAGATCAAAACAAAACAACAGTCACGAAACAGAAGTACAAATCGAGGATTTGTAAAGAAGAATGTCGGAGGATTTCGAAATAAGCCAGGTGGAGACTGGTTTTCCTTTGCTAAAGTAAGGAAACTTTGCTTCCTTTGATCCTGTAAACAAACGTTGGTTTTCACGAGACATCTTACATCATCCTCCCAGAGCTGCTTCCGTGTACAACTGTTGCCGCAAGCTAGATTAAAGTGATAATTATGTTTTGAATATATATATTTTTCTTACAAAAACTCATCGATTTGCTACAGGAGGCCTTTGTTCACCCCCCGGATCCGTGTGAGACACTTTTTATTATGGATGGATGCGCTTTATTTCACTTCTTTTGGACTGATCAACTGTAACACCCGCTGAGTGGAATTAAACAGCTTGGAAGATAAAAAGACAATTTTTAATATAACTCCGACTGGATTCGTCTGAAAGAAGAAAGTCATATACACCTAGGATGCCTTGAGGGTGAGTAATTCATGGGCTAATTTTTTTTTTTAATGTTAACTAACCCTTTAAGTGTTTTAATTGGTTTAGGCTTTAGCATTACATAATTTGCTCAGATGTAGCAGGTCAAGCTACAGGTCAAGGGTTTATTTTGTAATGATGATTGGTTGACTAGCTTTACTGGCTATACCAGTGTTATTACAAATTCACTAAAATAAAAAAAAAATCAAATAAAAATATTTTTGTTAATTGAAGTAAATATAAAATAAAAGACATAGATAGATAGATAGATAGATAGATAGATAGATATTGTGATAAGTGAAAAGCATTGGTTGTGTACTGACCTCCAGGTTAAGGTAAAGCTCCCCCAGAAACAGCACATAATAGTGAAACCTTTTCTGGGTCTCTGGATCTCCTCTCACGGCCTGCTCCCTCTGCTCAAACTGGTTTTGACACCTACACAGACACACAAAATGGAGTTTTGAGGATAAACAAAACTAACAAAAATGAGACTAAACGAAACTGAAAGTAAAGGCTTAGAAGGAAAAGGGAAGAAACTGTTGACTTTAAGAACCAAATGTCAAGCCACTTTTATGAAACACCCAGAAATGGGTACTTGGGCGTCACGTTGCTAAACCTGAAATTTACCTCTGCAGCAGCAGCTGTCTGAAGTTACCGCTGACTGGACTGAGACGGATGTGATAAGACAGATGGTTACAGAGCCGAGCACCCGTGTAGGCGAAGTTAGGGATAGACGTGGACTGTGGAAAACAAATGTGGGATGGTTTTCATTGCATTCATCTTAATAACAACTGCTAAATGCATTATGTTTTGACCAGTACACAGATTAAAAATAGTACCATAGTAGTATTTTGCAAATTTCAGTTCTGCTATTTGGTTCAAAATTCAATACAGCACTGATGCATGATTTGAAAATTAACCAGTAATTCACCAATTACAAAATATACTTTTTAATATAATAATACTCAAGGTGTTACAGATGCCATCTCAGGTTACATGCATGCTTTTGCAAGACAATGAGCATGCAAAACTTAAAGCCACAATTTATGATTAGAATTTAGCTTTCTGTGTCATTATTTATTTTTCGGATTATTGAGATTTGTGTGTGTCCACTTAAGGAATTCATAAATAATATAGTAGTATGTATACATAATACTACTAAAAAATAAATAATAATAAATATATGGACTGTACATTGCATAGTTTATTAGACGGCTATAAATAAATACAGGATCAGATGGATATAAAATATTGACATATTTATGTAGTAAATTATTCATTTATCTTAGTTATTAGACTGTATTCCAGAGAGCTGTGTAATAATCATAATTGCAGTAATAAGTGAAAAGAATCAAGTGTGAATCAATTGTGAATAAAAAACAAAAAGACAAAAAAAGACAAAACTTGAGGGTGAGTAAATAATGACTGGTGAACTATTCCTTTAAACAGGACGTTCTCGTTGCATTTTGACAGGTTACCACACAGATCCATTATCAGAAACTCATTACAAATGCACCTGTACGTAGATGAGCTCTACCAGCTCCTGCAGAATCTCCTCTGTAGTGACGCAGCTGTTCAGCATATCCGTGATGTAATCGATTTCTGACTCGAAGGACCCCGGAGACGAGTTCAGATGGCTTACGAAATCCTGAACGAAATCAGCCAGTGAGGTCTCAGGGTAGTAATCTTCAGATCCATCGGAATACACGTCATCCTAAAAAGAGAGAACATTAGACTAATACCACGGTAAATTCACACAGTGTTAAAAAGGAGCCACATAGACTCACCTGGAACGATGCATAATTGCCCGGGACAAACTCAGGTGCTGCGGCAGACAGTTTAGAGTTTTTCACAAGTGCATCTGCAGCACTGCTGCTATTGTGTCCTGAAGGAATGGGGGATCTGCTCTCTGGAAGATGGAGTGATGAAGACTGGCATTAGCGCTGAACATTTGTAGTCACTATACACTAATTCTCGTTTTGTGTTATTTCATAGTTTTGATGACTTTACTAGTATTCTAAAATATGTTAGAAACAGTAATAATAAAGAACCGCACACATTAGACTTGTAGTGTAGAGACAGAAGCAACCCGTCAAGATTACTTGACTTCTCAACTCAAATCACATGACAGATATGGTCAGATTAACAATCTCACCCACTAACTGATGGTGACCATTTAACTAGCTTTAAATCATGCATTCCAATAAAAGTAATACTGCAATAATCTTCATCACACAACAACAAATGTGTCTTCAAAAGTTTGTTAGATTTTTAACATGAAAGATCACAATCGATCAGAAGTAATTATTACAAGTCAAGTTAGTCAACTAATGACAAAATACATTAAAAAAACATCCAGATGTGGTGGAAACTATGGTTAAAATCTATTCCATCTATTCATTATCCGTCCATCCATTAATTTCTGCATCCATCCATTCATGTATCTATCATCTATCTACTCATCCATCCATCTTTACATCCATATATCTATCCATCTATCATCCATCCATCTATTCATTCATGCATCTATCCATACATCTATCGACAAAATACATCTAAAATAGCCAGTTGTGGTGGAAAGAAACTATGGTTAAAATGGTCGATGTGCTTTGTACTCTCTCCATCCATCAATTCACACATCTATCTATCCATCCATGCATCTATCTATCCATTTATCCATCCATCTCTGCATCTATCCATCTATCATTCATTCATCCATCCATCCATCTTTACATCCATAGATCTACCCTTTCATGCATCTATCTATCTATCTATCTATCTATCTAATGACAAAATACATCTAAAATATGATGTGGTGGAAACTATGGTTAAAAAGGTTGATGTGCTTTGTACTCTATCCCATCATTCATCTGTCTATCCATTCATGCATCAATCCATCCATCTTTGCATCTATCTATCTATCTATCTATTGTGCTGTCTGTTTGTCTCTAGCTGCTGAATTACTGAAATAAATGAACTTTTCCACGACATTCTAATTTATTGAGATGCACCTGTATAGTCAACTTTACTGAAATGCTAAAAAATAAGCTTTACACTGTCAAAGCATTAGTAACTTCATATATCTACACATAAACATGGACCACCCATATATACAGTACTGTGCAAAAGTCTTAGGCCATTAGTATTTTCATCAACAAAAGATGGTTTTAAGCCAAGTATTTCTATCTTTTGCTTTAGTTTGTCAGTAGGAAATAACATTTACATTACATTTACATTTAGACATTTATCAGATGCGTTTATCCAAAGTGAGGACAATAATAATAATTAATAATTATGTAAATAACAGTTTACATTTCCAAACATTCCTTTACAGGACTCGACAGTGCAAGCATTTCACTTGCATTTGTGACTAAAAATAGATGTGTGCGAACTGGAAAATGTATTTAGGAGCATGAGTGCGAATAAAATTTGTTTTGCCATTAATTGTAATAATCCAGTAAGATTTTTGTATGCACAAGGAGTCTGACAGCAGCCAGTGCTCCACACA
>NW_015537932.1:80259-93576 GCF_001515605.1 Sinocyclocheilus anshuiensis | reverse complement strand
TGGGTTTTTGGGGTTTTTGTTAAATGTGAGCCAAAATCATCACAATTAAAAGAACCAAAGACTTAAACTAGTTTGCATTGTGTGCACTGAATTTCACAATTTGAGTTGAATTACTGAAATAAATGAACTTTTCCACGACATTCTAATTTATTGAGATGCACCTGTATAGTCAACTTTACTGAAATGCTAAAAAATAAGCTTTACACTGTCAAAGCATTAGTAACTTCATATATCTACACATAAACATGGACCACCCATATATACAGTACTGTGCAAAAGTCTTAGGCCATTAGTATTTTCAAAGATGGTAGATGGTTTTAAGCCAAGTATTTCTATCTTTTGCTTTAGTTTGTCAGTAGGAAATAACATACATTTACATTACATACAGTACTGTGCAAAAGTCTTAGGCCATTAGTACTTTCACCAACAACAGCACAAAAAAAACGGTTTTAAGCCAGTTTTTTATATGTTTTGCTGTAGCGTGTCAGTAGGAAATATCAGTTTACATTTCTTTTGCCGTTAATTGTAATAATCCAGTGAGATTTTTGTATGCACAAGGAGTCTGACAGCAGCCAGTGCTCCACACAGAGATCAGATTTTACCATCATCCAGTCTGTCTGTCTGAGATTACGTGAAGAAACAGAAAAAACTCAGACAGACTAAATCCAGAAGAACTGTGGTAACACCTCCGAGACACTTCAGGAAACAGTCCAGTCTGTCTGTCTGAGATTACGTGAAGAAACAGAAAAAACTCAGACAGACTAAATCCAGAAGAACTGTGGTAACACCTCCAAGACACTTCAGGAAACCTTCCTGCAAAGCTACCTGAAGAACTATATGCAAGTGAACCTAGGACAAAAGCTGCTTTAACAAAAAGGGTGGTCGCACCAAATGCTGATTTTATTTAGTTCATAGAAGTTAATTGATAAATACAATCTATTTATGACATTATTTTTTAAAGTACCCTCACTTTAAAGCATTTTTACAGAAGTGCCTAAAACTTTAAACAGTACTGTAGCTTTGCAGGAAAGTTCTTGAAGTGTCTTGGAGACGTCGACAGTTTTTCTGGATTTAGTCTGCCTGAGTTTTTTCTGTTTCTTCATGTAATCTCAGACAGACAGACTGGTAATCCAGTAAGATTTTTGTATGCACAAGGAGTCTGACAGCAGCCAGTGCTCCACACGGAGATCAGATTTTACCATCATCCAGTCTGTCTGTCTGAGATTACGTGAAGAAACAGAAAAAACTCAGACAGACTAAATCCAGAAGAACTGTGGTAACACCTCCGAGACACTTCAGGAAACAGTGTGTGGAGCACTGGCTGCTGTCAGACTCCTTGTGCATACAAAAATCTTACTGGATTATTACAATTAATGGCAAAAGGAATGTTAACTGATATCTCCTACTGACACACTACTGCAAAAGATAGAAATAACTGACATAACACCATTTTTTGTTGGTGAAAATACTAATGGCCTAGGACTTTTGCACAGTACTGTATGTCCTACTGGCATTGTTAAAAATCAGCTTTACTTTACCCAAGTATTAGCATATATCTCTATATTATATGCATACATGCATACGAACAAATATATTTACACACATATAAACATATACGCATATCGTGATAACTTGCATCTAAACTAGCATTAACGATCATCGACTGAAGTCACTCCTCCGCAGGGTAATTAACCCAAATGTTCTGCTTTTTATAACCGAGGGGGCTTCAAATGGAGGACTAGACAAAAAGGCTAAGAATTGTGTGTGTATATCCCCCCTCAAAAGCCTCGGACAACATTAGCTACTTCGCAGAAACAGTTATTAGCGGACTAGCATGTGAGCTAGCACCGAACGTTACTTCACCTGCGCCGCCGTCCGACACCGGAGGAGTCGTGCGCGGCTGTCTGAGCGGCTCGCCCGGGCTGAACAGTGCACTTTTCATGTCTCCAGCCTCAGATGAGGAGGAGGAGGAGGATGACGGTGTGCTGCTGCTGTTGTTGTTGTACATGATCTTCTTCTCGCTGATCTCGCCCGTCCGATCTCGACTGTCCGCCGTCAGACGCGAATAAACACACGGATCCGAGCTCAGAGGGCCGTTGAACACTAACGTTACACAGACAGCTTCACGCTACAGTCTGCTTCTCACTTTCATGTTTACTATTTCTGTTTCTGGCATCTGTCCCCTCTGTACAGCGCTAATCACTTCCTCAGTAATTCTCCAGAAATAGCAGTTGATCAGAAGAGCGCCATCTATTGGAAGTGAGGAAATGTTGCAGTAAATCATGGCTTCTCAAACAGATGTGGGATATTTTAAGCTTTACTCCGACAGAAATTTGGCATGGAAACTATAGTTTCCGCCGAAAATACCACCAGTGTTGGGGGTAATATATTACATATTAACCAATGTCTTTGCTTCTGACCTTCGATGATCCAGTTCAACCATACTAAAGCTAAAATTACTCTAGACAAACATCTGTGTGTTTTTTTATTACTGAAGTGTGTTGAAATTTCTTCTTCTGCATTCTACTGTATGGACGTAATTTACTTTCCCTTCAGCCTGAGGCTTATTCATTTCACTTTTGGTGTGAAAAGGCCTTTATATTTGCCAAAAATAGAACGGTTTTTATTTTAAAATCAAACAAGCAAGCCCTGTCCAGATTTAAAAAGTAGCGCAAAAGTAACGTAATGCATTACTTTCCATAAAAAGTAACTAAGTAATGTAATTAGTTACTTTTTTATGGAGTAACGCAATATTGTAATGCATTACTTTTAAAAGTAACTTTCCCCAACACTGAATACCACAGATATTACAGTTATGTATTTTACATGAATAGGGTACAAAATAGGTAAAGAAAAAAAAAAGTATTTTTCAAAAGGTCAGTGAAAGGTTGCTTAATCTTAATTTTATGAGGCGTATCATTTTTTACAGCATGTTGGGAACTTGTTTGGACATAAATACAATTAAAAACTTTGAGTTTGATTTGTGTGATTTTAATTTTTTTATTTAGAAATAAACATCAAAATTAAACAAGTTTGTAAAATTTTACACAAAGTATGGTACAAAGAGTAACAATATTGCAGAGTCTAGACTGAACTATTACTCATCTAGTTTAGTGCTAAATTATGTTTTGAAGCAGTTTTTTTACTGTTATTTATTAATATTAATTTCTAAATGTTTTTTTTGGTTTTCCTTTTTAGTTTAATTGACATTTTATTTGCTTGCCATTTTTATTATTTTTAATAGTTCTATTTAACTTTATTTTTAAATCAGTGTTTAAATCTGTTTATTTTTTAATTTACATATTTTTTATTTCAGATTACAATTATCGAAAATTATTTAAAATGTAAAATATTTTTAGCTAACAAAAGTTTATTTATTTACTGATAAATATGCATTTCTCATAAATTAAAAACTGAGCATGATGTTTGACGCTGGCAAATTGATTTAACACTACAATGCATGTTAGAACTGATAAAATGGAACAAAATTATTTCCATAATGCTGTAGAAAAGGTTCAAATTTTTCATTAATGTTAATGAATTAACTTTTAATGCAAAATCATGTGGTAACAAAGGTGCACACAAAACAAAGGTGCTGGTCTTATTTTACTCTGATTTCCTGGGAACATTCATTCGTTTCAGTGTGCAAACAGTTGACACAGCCTTTCTCTTCTCAGCACTCATTCTTTATTCACTACAGTAATTCCCATTTGTGTTATTTTTATAGTTTTACAATATTTTTATAGTAACTGGAACAAACCTCATCAAGTAAAGTTCAATGACTGCCACTGTACTTTGCACAGTAAAAACACAGAAACCACATATTAAAGGGATAGTTCACCCAAAAATGAAAATGTGATGTTTATAAAGCCGTGATTCCCATTCACTTCCATTATAAGACTGACAGACTGCAACGGTTTGTGTTCTACTGAAGAAACAAAGTCACCTACATCTTGGATGCCCTGGGGGTAAGCAGATAAACATCACATTTTCATTTTTGGGTGAACTATCCCTTTAAGAATAAAATGCCTTTTAGTATTTCTTCTATTGCTTTTAAAAAAATAATATCATGCAAGTAATCACAAACAGGCAAATAATGCAGATATTTCTCTCTTCACAATTGCTGATTTCTCTGAACAGAACAGGTGATCTTGAAAGAAGCAGATTTCTGAAGGCCAGGCCCAAAGTTTGGGCTGCACAGGACAAACAGCAACCTGTAGTGAGTCCTGTATTCAGTTACATCATATTGTCCAATTATTTCCCATCAACTTCCTGCTGTCCTCCTTTCTTTTTCTTCTTCTGTTGTTGCTGCTGTGTTTTGGCTTTTTTAGTGGCTGGCTGATTTCGTGTCTCTTTTCCTTCTCCTCCCTGCTGTTTCCTCTTGTTTTTCTTCTTGTTCTTCTTCTTCTTTCCCTCCTCTCCGGACGCTCCTCCAGCAGTTTCTGTGGAGGCTGGCGTCTCTTTTCCCTCCAGTACCGTAGGCTTCTTACGGTTCTTGCGTTTCTTTGTCTCAGGAAGGAACCCCTTCTTCTTCTTCTTCTTTGTGGTTTCTTCTGTCTGCTCTGCCTCTACAACTTTCTTCACCTTTTCCATCTTTGGCTTTCTAAAATAAAGCAAAGGAAGAGAGACATTGAAGACAGGTTGATTATCAGTTACACTTGCTGGAAATGGTTTAATACGCTAAAGAAAAATATTTAACATTTTTATTATGTAATATTTTAAATATGAAAGTTATTCCACATATTTCATTATTATTGATGGACACGAACCAAAAGATGATTATGATGATGAGTCTCACATAATAAAACATAAAATTGATAATAATCAGAAATGTTTCTTCAGCAGCAAATCAGCCAATTATAATGATTTCTGAAGGATCATGTGACACTGAAGACTGGAGTAATGATGCTGAAAATGCAGCTTTACATCCCAGGAATAAATTACATTTTAAAATATATTCAAACAGAAAACAGTTATTTCAAATTGCAATAATATTTCACAATATTTACTGTATTTTAGATCAAATAAATACAGCCTTGATGAGCATGAGAGACTTCTTTCCAAACTTTTGAATGGTAGTTAAGCATTTACATACACATTTAAAATTATAATCAAAATAGATTTGAATAACGTGACTCACAAAATGCCAAATAACTTCATCACGCTCCAGTATGTGTCCTCCAGCTGTCCTGGTTTCTGCAGGCTTCCTTCAGCGTTCATGGACTTGAGAACTTTCTGAAGGAGCTCCAGATTAACCTGCATTTTCTGCTCAGACAGAAACAAAGTGGGTTTTTAACACTCAAACACTTGAGAATAGCTTGTAAAAGCAGAAGATTTAGGAAAAACATTTATTCATTACCTGACTGTGAACGGTTCTGACAAGATGCTGACAGAGCTCTAGTGCCTTGACTATCTTCTCACGAACAGTTTTATTCTTACACTCTACATCTTCAAAACTCTGGAAGAAAGGGATATATTTTAGTATATATATTATATAGATATTGTGTGTGTATATCAATATTATATTGAGTATATATATATATATATATATATATATATAGAGAGAGAGAGAGAGAGAGAGAGCTTACATTATATGCATTATATTGATATTGTATACATGAATGTAAAAGGGAATATATATTATTATAGTGTTTGTGTATATTTGTATATTATTTTACTTTGATATTTTAAATACAGAATGCCATCAGATTGGCAAGATATTAATGTAAAGTGAATGTAAACATAATACTGAAAAATATTTGAAGGCTACAAGCAATTATTGTAATGTATTAATTAAAGATTATTATTTATTAATTATTGTTTAAATAAGTACCTTATTTTGCATTACTAAAAAATAACAAAATGTAAAAATAACTATCAATTTGTATCAATATTAATAATATTTGCAAATGATTTTCCCTGAAATTGTGGTCTTCCTGTTGAAATGAGCTGTTCCAAAACTTTGCATTTTGAGACGATCGAGCTAAGAAAGTGTGGTTTCAACAATGTAAATCATGAAAAAAGTCTACCTTGGCAAGTTGGTCCACAACTTTCTGATGCAGCTCAGTTCTGTGGGCATCAGACATCAGGTTTTGTACATCTTTAGACTGCAGGGCCCTGAGCGCCACGACACATGCCTGACCCTGAAACAACCAGATAAAAAAAAAAAAACACACTTAAGACAGTACATTATAATTCAAGTATCCAGTTACCGATCATCCAAAATATTCATGAGCTGCTCAAATACACTATAATATAGATGGATCAGCTTGGTTTACCTGCTGATGTTCCCTCACTCCAGCAGTGATGTTCTCCACCGCCGTGTCCAACAGGTTCACACACAACACCTTCAAACACAACACAAATGGACCAATTATGACCCATTAACAGCTTTCATGAGGTGGAGACTATAGCTTTTACATTTTCAAGAAAATCTGAGTGGTGTTTTCCTGTGCAAGACTCATCGCTGCAACACTAGGACATTGATTTGTGGTTTAATCAACATTACTAATGCTTTGACCAATTGCCTAACCAATTATGAGTAATAGTAATAGTGATGTTGGCCTTATCAAACCTCACTAATAACAAGCTGTCTACCTTTTATAGGGATGAATGACTAATCAAATGAAATAAAGTCATGATATGGATTAGTGTGATTATCATCGTAAAAGCTATTTTATTATTATATTATTATTAAATACTAGTGCTGTCAAACGATTAATCGCGATTAATCGCATCCAAAATAAACGTTTTTGTTTACATAATATATATGTGTGTACTGTGTATATTTATTATGTATATATAAATACACACATATACAGTATATATTTTTAAAATATTTACCTGTTTTTATATGTATATATTTATATTATAAATTTAGTACATAAACATAACACATTTCTCTTATATATATATATATACGTGTATGTGTGTGTATTTATATATACATAATAAATATACACAGTATACACACATATATTACGTAAACAAAAACTTTTATTTTGGATGCGAATAATCGCGATTAATCGTTTGACAGCACTATTAAATACTATTAAATATTTTATTTTACAGTGAAATGCTACTATTACATTAGTACTATTCCTATTTTGTTTAATTTCTTTTATAATAATAATAACAAGAATAATAATTATTATTATTTTATAAGATAGAACGAAAGATTTTTTTTGGCCAAAGTGTGCAGCCCCACAAACAAGCGCCGCAAACCTGGAGCTCTTTAAATGACAATTCGATTCCCCCCCCCAACTCAATATCTTTAAACATACTACTGATATTATTCACTACTGAAGTTTTTTAGACTCACAGGGAATCTGCTGAAGAGGTCGATGAACATGGCTCCCGTGAGAGGGCTTTTCCTCTTCGTCATGAAAGATGTCAATGCATTCCTGAAGCAAGCCGTGACCCTCTCAACATCTACTTTACCCATAAGCCTCAGCTGTGATCAACACACAAAGTTATTTTATCAACCTCAGTACTTGGAAATGAGCAAACGGTGTCAATTTGAGATGGTAGTTTACCTCTGACGGTGTTGACGGTGCATTTGCCGAGTCCTGTTCACTCACAACACCTCGTAACACCTTCAGCACATAGAGAGCAGCACTACAAAACAACAACAACGTGATTTAAAGACACAAACGCACCATAAACAGATACGCAATGAACATAAATGAGTTTGTACAGTATACTACAAGAAGATGTTTGTCTTTTTTCCTGCAACATCAGATTAATAAACATCAGTAATCCCAGAAGTCCTCACCTGAAGTAGTATAGAGACACAGACGAGTCTGTCAGTTTCTGGGCTCGACCAATCAGACGCTCAAGCATGTCATGAAGCTCCGCCTCTCGTCCGTCGATTTCCCTGCAGTAATACTTCGCACGACAGAGTCGATTCCTGCCGATCAGAGACCGAGTGACAAACTATAAGAATTATACGCAATTAAATCAACACAACTATCTTTTTTCATAAAGAAAACGTTGTATAAGCAGCATCTTCCCTTTCGATACTTCACTTCGTACTGCGTCACTAGACGCTACGGGAAACTCCTTTTCTCCGATTTACTGAAGCCTTTTTTTCAATCATAGCAGCGCATCTGCACTGCCATTGTTTCAGAAATGAACCAATGACGGCGCAGCAGAGCTGCGCGAGCCTATGGCGAAGCAGCACGCCCGAGCCCGCCAAAATGGTTGGGGCATCTGGCTATATAAGCAGGTGCTCGGCGTAGGATCACTGATTCTTTCTCCTTCAGCGACGACATCTACTGCTCTTCGCTGAGTCTACGAGATTTGAAGCCTTCGCCGGCAAGCTGATCCAGCCACCGTTAGCTCACCGCCTCTGCTCTCTGCTCACTGCTTGCAGCTCGCCGCCCACAGCTCACCGCTCTCAAGCAGCACTGATCAGCGCGCCGCCTTGCAGCACCGGATCAGATCGCCGCTTCAAGCACCTCTGTTCCCACGTCGCTCTCAAAGGCAGCACCGGTCAGCACTTCGCTCATGAGCCGTCTGCAGAGCGCCTGTGCTGACGCTTTCCTGCTTGAGGTAACAAATAGCAAATTTCTGAGCAAATTTCCTGCAACGTTGTTGCAAATGTCACGCCACGGCTGTGGCTCGTGCAGTACACAACTGCACGCTGATGACGGGCACAGTGAATGTGTGCGATGTCTGAGGTGCTGGAACGCCACTTGTGGCTGAATTTGACAGAGATCAAAGAAGCGGATAAAACCATCTTCCTTGACTCCCCGGTCACCCCCACTGGCCTTTTCGGACCTGCGGTGGAAGGGTTCGCCGAGCGTGTCATGGCTGCACAGAAGTCGTCCCAAGCCAAGTTAGGGTTAGGGTTAGGGATAGCCCCCCGTCACAGGCACTTCTTGAGATTCGCCTTCGAGGGAGTGGCATATCAATATACGGTCCTGCCGTTCGGGCTGTCTCTGGCCCCACGCACTTTTACGAAGTGCATAGATGCGGCTCTCTCCCCTCTGAGACAGATGGGAATCTGCATTCTGAATTACCTCGACGACTGGCTTGTCTTAGCCCAGTCAGAGGCCGAGCTGTTAGCCCACAGATCCTCCCTCCTCAACCACCTAGAGTGCTTAGGGCTCAGGGTCAATTACGCCAAAAGCTCGATGATTCCAAGCCAACGAATCTCATTTCTGGGGGCTGTCTTCGACTCAACCGAAATGAGAGCTGTAGCCTCGCCGGAACGTGTCCTGGCTATACAGCGGCTGACAACCGCCTTCACGACAGGCGCGTCCCTTCCTCTCAGAGTGTTTCAAAGGATGCTGGGCCTTATGGCCTCTGCATCGCCAGTACTGCAGTTAGGCCTCCTTCGCATGAGGCCTCTTCAACACTGGCTGAAACCCCTGGTTCCATCCCAAGCTTGGCGTCACGGACGCCTTCGTATCAAGGTGGATCAAGCCTGCATCGCAGCCCTTGCCCCTTGGAAGGACGCTTCATGGTTCAAACAGGGTGTACCCCTGGGGATGATGCACAAAAGGAACGTCATCTTCACAGATGTGTCAAGCACGGGCTGGGGAGCCCTGTGTGACGGCAGACCAGCTTTTGTCGAGCGAAGAGACAAAGCTGCACATCAACTGCCTGGAAATGCTGGCAGTATGGCAGGCCTTACAGTCCTTCCTACCACATCTAGAATTGGCGTCCCGGACGTCTTCGTATCAAGGTGGATCAAGCCTGCATCGCAGCCCTTGCCCCTTGGAAGGACCCTTCATGGTTCAAACAGGGTGTACCCCTGGGGATGATGCACAAAAGGAACGTCATCTTCACAGATGTGTCAAGCACGGGCTGGGGAGCCCTGTGTGACGGCAGACCAGCTTTTGTCGAGCGAAGAGACAAAGCTGCACATCAACTGCCTGGAAATGCTGGCAGTATGGCAGGCCTTACAGTCCTTCCTACCACATCTAGAAGGATGCCATGTCTTAGTCCGATCGGACAACATGATGGTAGTATCCTACATAAATTGCCAGGGCGGCCTTTCCTCCCCACGCCTCTTCAGAATGGCAAAGAGCCTACTGGAGTGGGCACATTGCCACTTGCGCTCCCTAAAAGCAGCGCATATACCGGGCAAACTGAACCAGGGAGCAGACATGCTGTCTCGGAGCAACGTCCCCTCTGGCGAGTGGATGCTTCACCCCCAGACGGTTCGGAAAATATGGGAGATCTTCGGGAAGGCAGAGGTCGACCTCTTCGCCTCAGAAGACAACTCTCACTGCCCAATCTATTTTTCGAAGGAAAGGGATGCGCTGGCCCACGATTGGCCCAGCCTTCTCCTTTACGCTTTTCCCCCGATCGCCCTGATCCCTCAGGTGAATCAGGGAACAAGGGCACAAGGTTCTTCCAGTGGCCCCGCTCAGGAGAAACCAACTATGGTTCTCAGAGATGTCTCAGCTGCTCACGGCAGCTCCATGGCCCATTCCCCTGAGACGGGACCTCCTCTCTCAGGCGAACATGACGATATGGCACCCCCAACCCAAGTTGTGGGCCCTACACTTATGGCCTCTCGATGGGAGCCTATGAACCTCCCAGAGGGTGTCTTAAATACCATTTCTCAGGCTAGAGCCCCATCCACAAGGCGCCTCTATGCCCTCAAATGGTCGGTTTTCACCGCTTGGTGTACAAACCGCGGTGAAGATCCATCCACATGTGACATATCTTCGATATTGTCCTTCCTTCAAGAGCTGTTGGATAAGGGTCGCACCCCCTCCACGCTTAAGGTCTATGTGGCGGCTATAACAGCTTTTCATGCTCCTATAGACGGGATATTGGTCGGCAGGAACAACCTCGTTGTTCAATTTTTGAAAGGGTCTAGGAGGTTGAACGCCCCTCGCCCTTCTACGGTCCCTATGTGGGATCTGTCTACGGTTCTGAGGGCGCTCAAAGGGCCCCCCTTTGAACTGCTGCAATCTGCTGATATTCGACCCGTCACTAAAGACCGCTCTGCTATTGGCTTTGGCATCGGTTAAGTGAGTTGTAGATTTACAGGCGCTCTCTGTGAGCTCCTCCTGCCTTGAATTCGGGCCTAACGACTCCAAGGTCGTCCTGAAGCCTAGGCATGGTTACGTACCTAAAGTGCTCTCTACTCCATTCAGAGCACAGGTAATCACGCTCTCTGCGCTCCCCCCCTTGCAGGAGGACCAGGAGCAAGACCTGCTCTGTCCTGTCAGGGCATTAAAAATCTACTTTGACTGCTCCGCCTCCGTTAGGCAGTCGGAGCAGCTCTTTGTATGCTTTGGTGGTCGCACCAAGGGGCTTCCGGTCACAAAGCAAAGACTATCCCGTTGGATAGTTGACGCAATAGCTCTTGCATTCTCCTCCTTGGGCCTTCAATGCCCCATCGGGGTCAGAGCACATTCCACGAGAGGCATGGCCTCATCCTGGGCATGGTCCAGTGGTGTGTCCATTGCAGAAATTTGTGCGGTGGCCGGCTTGGTCCTCGCCGTCCACCTTTGTCAGGTTGCAGGAGGACCAGGAGCAAAACCTGCTCTGTCCTGTCAGGGCATTAAAAATCTACTTTGACTGCTCCGCTTCCTTTAGGCAGTCGGAGCAGCTCTTTGTATGCTTTGGTGGCCGCACCAAGGGGCTTCCGGTCACAAAGCAAAGACTATCCCATTGGATAGTTGATGCAATAGCTCTTGCATACTCCTCCTTGGGCCTTCAATACCCCATCGGGGTCAGAGCACATTCCACGAGAGGCATGGCCTCATCCTGGGCATGGTCTAGTGGTGTGTCCATTGCAGAAATTTTTGCTACAACCTAGACGTCCCTGCTTTACAGGCTCAGGTCCTTTCTGCTTAACTGTCTCTCTGAGCTCAAATGCTCCAGGAACCATATTTCCCGCCCTAAGACTGGATTTAATCCTTGCTGGGTTTGAGACCGCCCTAAGGCTGGATTTAATCCTTGCTGGGTTTGACTATGTCTCAAACCCACTGAAGTTCCCACGTCTGGGCTTAGCTTCCGGCACGCTCTCGGCCCTATCTAGTTCCGAGGCTGTGCAAAGCTCTAAGAATGATTATGTAAGGCCGGGCTCGACCTCTATGAGTTAGCCCATTTCTTTGCCTCCTCTTGACCCCGAAAAGAATCAGGGTCTCTGGCTATGGCCTGCTTCATTGTAGTTGATCTACAGGGCCCCCTTCTGGACGCCCTGGACAATTACTTATAAGTCGTTCATCTACCATAGTGCGGTGTGATTGAATAGGTTCCCGTAACGTCTAGCGACGCAGTACGAAGTGAAGTATCGAAAGGGAACGTACTCGGTTACTAACGTAACCTCGGTTCCCTGAGATACGGGAACGAGTACTGCGTAGCTAGCTGTGCTATGATGCTGCACGACTCTGTCGTCGCTTCAGTCGATATGAATCAGTGATCCTATGCCGAGCACCTGCTTATATAGCCAGATGCCCCGCCCATTTTGGCGTCATTGGTTAATTTCTGAAACAATGGCAGTGCAGATGCATTGAATCTGCAAGATGTGATTGAAAAAAAGGCTTCAGTAAATCGGAAAAAAGGAGTTTCCCATAGCGTCTAGCAATGCAGTACTCATTCCCGTATCTCAGGGAACCGAGGTTACATTAGTAACCGAGTACGTTTTCTGTGAGCTTTCACTAAAGGAATCAAATCTCACTATTCTATTCTAACAAAAAATTTTAAGTATTAAAAAAAAAATTTCAGTAGTGCTGTCAAAATTAACACGTTAAAGCATGCAATTAGTTTTTTCAGTTTAACGTGTTAAAAATATTTAACGCAATTAACGCAGGGGCGGAGCTAGGGTTGGCCACCACACTCACAACTAATGCTTGGGTCACTTTTTTTTTTGTTCTTGATAAGAATTACATTTATTTAGACGCAGAGTGGCAGGCGCGAGTCAAACGAGCGTGAAAAAGCTACAGGTGACGAGGAGCTTCGGTAGAACAACTGAACTGCGGTCAGATGAGATGTTGTCATGCCGTATGTCAGTAAAAACCATTTTTCCTGTCCTGTCAGCCGTTATACTGCACTCATAGCATGTACTCTTCAATTGCACGCACAATGCAGTGGCGCGCGCTGTATATCATTTCATGCATGCAATGTCGTAGTTATGTCGTCAGTTAAGTCATGAAGTTACCAAAAAGGTGATTAAAGCTGCCTTAAAACTGTGCATGAAAGTATTTGTTATATATGAGTCACATTTAAGAACATGTCTCTGAAAACTGTCCTGGAGCAGCAGCACTGTCGCCCTCATCTAACACACCCCATTCAACTCGTCAGCTCATTAGTAGAGACTTTAAGACCTGAAGTGAGTGAGAAAAGGGA
>NW_015537932.1:65846-80131 GCF_001515605.1 Sinocyclocheilus anshuiensis | reverse complement strand
GGGAAAGAGATGCGTGTCAGATCCGCGTCATGTTCAGCAGCAGCAGCTTTTAAAGCAGCCAAAATAAGCGAATAACCAGCTGCTGTGATGTCTGTTAATCAAAGAACAAAAGAAAAAATGAGGAAATCAATAACTTTTATAGCTTTAAGGATTCATCTATATTTAATTTAGAATTTAGACTTTGAT
Source organism: Sinocyclocheilus anshuiensis (assembly GCF_001515605.1). Classification (NCBI taxonomy): domain Eukaryota; kingdom Metazoa; phylum Chordata; class Actinopteri; order Cypriniformes; family Cyprinidae; genus Sinocyclocheilus; species Sinocyclocheilus anshuiensis. Next base: position 79,945 of record NW_015537932.1, on the reverse strand, counting down.
AACTTTATTCAATTTCTGTATATTTCCTACTTGCTGAAGGGCACAGGTAGCTAGATATGACATTTATTATAATGGGTTTATGTGAAGATTGTTTTAAGTTCACTTAAATTAGAAGTTATTTTTTAAAGTCTAACAAATGTTAAAATTGATAGCTCTCAATTATACTGTAATGTTGAATGGCTAGTCAATGGTTAAATATTAGGGTGGAAGAAATCCTAGAGACATCAGTAGTTCTGGTATCAGTGATACTCGCCTTCAGTCATAAAAAAAGATGCCATTAAACAAATATTTAAAATATACTGTCTTTATGTTGTCTCTACATTAATTTGAAGATTGAATGTGAAATTACTGCAATATAAAAGTATATTTAAAAATTTTAATGTTAGGTGGGAAAAAAATGTGATTAATTAGTTATTTTTTTTTAATCGATTGACAGCACTAATTTTTCAGTTTTCATTCAATAACAAATAATATAAGAAAAACTAAAATAAGTAAATTTAAGTACTAAAAGAAACTAAAATTTAAATAAAAGCTATATAGAAATATTAAAAGAAATAAAATTGACAATCACATTTACCAAAATTACTCAAATTTAAATAAAAAATATAAAAAAATATAAAATAAAACCTAATTATAAATATTAATAAATATTATAAAAGTATTTAAATAACACTAAAATAGCACTGCTCACCTGAAGATGTCTGCGACCTTGCGCAGGAAGTCCTGTTCCTGTTGGCTGGTTTCGGAGCTCATCCCGTTCTCGATCACGCTGAGCAGCGGTTCCACCATCCCAAGAACCAGAGCACTGCTTCCCTGTTTGCTCAAGAACATCTCCACCATGTCCAGTACCTGAAAACAACACATCAGATTACTTAAATCAGCCTCTGAGAGAAAAACTTGCATATTTTAACTATACACTTTTTCAACATCGACTAATCATTAATCAGTCTTAAGGGGGTCATAGGATGCCCATTTTCCACAAGTTGAAATTATTCTTTAGGGTCTTAATGAAAAGTCTGTAACATAGTTTGGTTACAATTTCTCGATGGTAGTGTAAAAAATACCTTTTTTACCCTGTCAAAAACAGCTCTTTTCAGATACAAGTGCATTAGGGAATATTTATTTTGGCACATGGTTTTAGTAAAAATTGTCTCCTATGTGGGGAATGTGGATAGACATGCTGAAACTAGTCTGAAACGGGCACATTATCATAAATCCTTATTTTTAGCTCAAGCCTCTGGAAAAAAAATGACAAAACAAACAAAAACAAGAGAGGGACAGAATACTTTCCTTTTGGGAATGTGTAAATAGACAAAATCTTATAAATATATTACACATTAAAAATAAGGATTATTAACATTAATGGTTTAATTTGCATAAATGAATATTATAATATAAATAATATGAACATAATTTATTTATTAACCCTTAAAGACCTAGAACATTTTTGGGGCACCTGACACGCCTCAACCCTCTACATTGCGAGTAAATCACTCGCATATGCGACTAAATCTTCACTCTGGCGACTAAATGATATCTAATATTAGCCAATTGCTAATAAATTCTCAGATTTTACTCGGACACACTGCCAACTCACATTTCAGTTCAAACAACTTGTAAAAGTGCATGTAGCATCCAATGACCCCTTTAAAGAATCCCTGAATAATTCGGCAGGTTTAAGATACACCTGACATGTTTACAGAATATGTAAATGTTGGACAATTTTTAACACAAATAAACTGCTTAAAAAACTTTGCTAGATGCAACACAACTGCCAAAGTCATCCGTTTGACTGTATATGGTTGTACTAGTAATAATATAAAATATTATTGTTAGTTAGACTTGTGCCGGTATTCGGTAATGCGATATATCACAGGCTATTTATTTTCAAACTTTTTAAAAATTTTAATCTGGACTATAACATGCCCTAGATATTGTTTTGATTCTTTATTGTTCGGTCACACTTTACATTAGGGTTTCATTAGTTAACATTAGTTAATTCATTAGTTAACACAAACTGCCACTGAAACATTCTTATGAACATTCATTAATCTTAGGTATTCCAATATTTAATAACAGGTTGTTAAAATCGAAAGTTGCAACTGTGTTATTTAATGAGCTAACATGAACTAAGACTTAATAACTAATAATTAATAACTTCTGTAGCAAATGTAGCTATTGCTCATTGTGAATGTTAATGCATTAATTAAGGTTAACTAATGAGGTCTTATTGTAAAGGGTTCTTTTGCACTTTAATCTGTGTAAAACTTTTAACTTTATACATTTTTCTGTATTGCTTTATTGCATTTAAATGTTCAGTTATTTTTGTTATAAGAAAAAAGTTATTAAACCTGTTATACTGTATTATGACAGCACTTTTTTTAAAACAAAATGTCAACATCGTGATAATACCGCACACCGTGATAAAAGCTTTAGCAATTAATCGCAACATGAAAATTTGATACCGGCACATCCCTATTGCTAGTAATATTCAAAATATTTTTAAAAATTATATATATATATATATATAAACACTGGAAGCTTGACATTGGAAGTTCTACTTGATTTGATGCTTCACCATTAAATTAATTTGTTCTATATGAGAAGAACTACTGTTTAACTAACTTAAAACTTACATAATAATAATAATAATTCGATAATAATAGATAAAAATAAGATAAAACATATATTCAAAGTCATACTTTAATCTTGAAGTCCCGCACGAGGACCTTTTCCTTGCGGAGTCTGTCCTTCTCATCTTTCTTGGCTTGGATCTTTTTCTTCTGCTCCAGAAAGAGAGCAGAAAGGCTTCCGTCCAGCTTCATCATGGCCGCATCATCCAGTTCCTCTTCATCACTGCCATCCTCTTCAGTAGCCTAAACAAGAACAAGAGAACATCTGCTACTATTGATTCACTCTTTGAGTTATCTGGAATGTTCACACAGGTATATTCTAGGTTACAACTGTGTATGCGGTGAAAATTAATTTACTCGTTCATACCAGAGCATTCTGACCCTGCAGAACCTTCATCAAATCCAAACGGAAGTTCTGATCCACCCCTTCTCCTTCCTCCATGGCTTCATCATCATCATCTTCAGAGGAAGAGGAGGAGGAATCAGAACCCTCTTCATCCTGATGAAATGAAAAAGAGAGAAGGGAAACATTTGAAATGTACAGAATTAGATACAAAATTATTCAGTTTGATGGCATAAATACTCATGATGGACAGTCTCACCTCCACATCATCATCCTCTTCTTCATCTCGCTCTTCCTCCTCTTTATGTTTTTTCTTTTTCTCCTTCTCATCAGTCACCATAACACCACTTTCATCCTCATCCTTGTTTGGGTCTAGAACCTACAAATAAATTAAAACAAGACCCTATTTACTTTCTTAATAAATTATCTGTGTCTTATACAGCACAAATAATCATTATGTACATTAATAATGTGCATTATTTAAAAAAAAAAAAAAAATTGTTCATAGCATTAACAAAATGTAATTACTTTCTCTCATTTAATCACAGCCATGTGGACGGGGAAAATGTAGAATTTACCAATAATATCACCAATCAGCCTAACACCCTCTATTCAATCAAATCCTCATGAAATAAAGCCCACCCTAAATGATTTCCTCCAGAATATGTGACCATGGACCACAAAACCAATCATAAGGGTCAATTTTTCGAAATTGAGATTTATACATCATCTGAAAGCTGAATAAATAAGCTTTCCATTGATGTATGGTTTATTAGGATAGGACAATATTTGAAAATATTGAGAAAATCGCCTTTAAAGTTATCCAAATGAAGTTCTTAGCAATGCATATTACTAATCAAAAATGAAGTTTTTATATATTTACGGTAGGAAATTTACAAAATATCTTCATGGAACATGATCTTTACTTAATATCCTAATGATTTTTGGCATAAAAGAAAAATCGATCATTTTGACCCATACAATGTATTTTTGGCTATTGCTACAAATATACCCCAGCGACTTAAGACTGGTTTTGTGCTCTAGGGTCACATATGCAGTTTCACTCAGAAATACATCACATTATGGAAGCTAAATGCATTGTGGGTAAAACTGAACGTGTACAATTATGTCTGTTTATAACAAATATGAAGAAGCAGCTTAATCGGTAACTTACAATTTAAACTTGGTGGAGGATGTGTTTTCACAAATTGAAAAAGCTCAAATAAAATCTAAATATTAGATAAAAAGATTAAAAAGGGTAAACATTTGATATGTAGCCTTGGAAACTAACTAAAACAAAATAAGTTTGAGTTGAACAACTAAAACTAAAATTAATATAAATGAATGCTAAAAAAGAAATATATTGAAAATGCACATTTACATACTAAAACAACTAAAAAAAATAATAATAATAATAAAAATAGAAGCAAATTCAACATATTAATATCATTAGAGTATGTAAACAACACTAAAATAGCACTGTCAACAGTCTCTTACATTCAGGATGGAGCTGAGAGCTTCTTGGGTGAGGTGAGGACAGATACGGCTAAACACAGCTTTACACACACCACGAGTGAGTCGACTGGGCTGAGACAAGAGCGACAGCAGGATCTCAACAACCACCTCCACCCAGAGCGGCTCCTCATCAGAGCTCTTTCCATCTGCAACACACACACACATGCACGCACACGCACGCACACACACACACACGCACGCAGACACACACGCACATGCGCGCACACACGCACGCAGGCACACACGCAGGCACACACACACCATTAGTGCATAATCAAGCAAGAATAATGGACTACATCAAAAACAGAAGTCAAAAACATTAAATCCATCAATTGCACTGAACCACTCCAACTTACTCGCTTTCTTCTTCTTTGGTTTCTTAGCCTGAGCTTTCTCCATGCAGGTCCGCAAATCATTTAACAGCTCCAAACTGTCTTCTGGAGCCTGGAGCGAGAAAAACATTTATGTCAAGATCACAAAATAAAGGCAGTAAAACAGTCTTTAGCACATTCAGAAATTATTTAATCAATCATATTCAATCAATTTTATTTTGAATAGCAATGTAAAGCACATGATTTTTTCTTGTACTTAATTTCCAACAACTATTTTCAAATAGCAAAAATGAACCGGCATTAAAACAAAGACTTTCTCATGCACAACAAGGGTAAAATATAGAAAAAATATACAATAAATTCACAAACAAATAAAACAGTGGCTGCAAAAATTATTTAAATATTTCAGGCTGTTTTTAAAATTTTTATTATTATTTTTTTTTTAACCTTTATTTGTATAGTGCTTTATATAATACTGGTTGTGTCAAAGCAGCTTTACAGTGTCCAACAGAAAAAACTAATTTAAAATAAATAATTAATAATAACATTAATATAAAATATATTATTCCATTAGATTAGTTTTTTATCTTCTTAAAAAAAAATTATGTGTAAATGCCCGATTATCTACATTTGTTTAATTTATGCATTTGTTTGATGCTTTTATCCGAAGCAACTTACATTGCATTCAAGGTACACATTTTATCGGTTCATGCAAAACCCAGGAATCAAACCCATAACCTTGGCATTTCTAGCACCATGCTACACTTTATGAGCTACAGGAATGCTTAACTGATAATCGTGATGAAGTGACAAGTCATTTTATTTCTGCTTTTTGACAAAAGAATTAAAAAACATTCGACTACATAAAAACATTATGAATGTTTTAATACAGCATTTGAGCACAGATACAGAAACTTTGCTATTTTGTTATCTAACGCAGGGTTTCCCAAACTGGGGTTCAGAAGTCGATGGAAAGCCAATAATTAAATCAAACGTAAAATTAAAATAAATCATTTTAAAATAAAGAATATTATTTTAAAGACACAATATGTACGATTTTCGTAATAAAATATCTTAAAAAAAAATTATGTGTAAATGCCCGATTATCTACATTTGTTTAATTTATGCATTTGTTTGATGCTTTTATCCGAAGCAACTTACATTGCATTCAAGGTACACATTTTATCGGTTCATGCAAAACCCAGGAATCAAACCCATAACCTTGGCATTTCTAGCACCATGCTACACTTTATGAGCTACAGGAATGCTTAACTGATAATCGTGATGAAGTGACAAGTCATTTTATTTCTGCTTTTTGACAAAAGAATTAAAAAACATTCGACTACATAAAAACATTATGAATGTTTTAATACAGCATTTGAGCACAGATACAGAAACTTTGCTATTTTGTTATCTAACGCAGGGTTTCCCAAACTGGGGTTCAGAAGTCGATGGAAAGCCAATAATTAAATCAAACGTAAAATTAAAATAAATCATTTTAAAATAAAGAATATTATTTTAAAGACACAATATGTACGATTTTCGTAATAAAATATCCAAAAAACACTTGCACATATATTTCATGCAGTTGTGCACTTACGTTATCCCAAAAGTTCCCAAGGATTTGTAAATCCAGAGAAATTCCAATTTTAGATAATGGCTCATCCTGGTTCATTGTCGCCTGTCAATTACGTAATATCCACGCTATCGGTTTCCTCTTGTAGAAACTATGGCAACACACGTGGACTAAAATGCTGCAGCAGTTAAACTAAATCCATTAAGGCAGTCGCGAATAACATGAAAATGATATGAAAAGTGTTAACTGCAGCATTAAATTTAGATCTGCTCAATGTTGCGCCATGAATCTTTTTCCGCGTTTTTACAGTGTTGCGCGTTATAACCAATCGCACACGAGTGTGTTGAGTTTAGGAACGCAGCGGCCAATCAGAGGCGTTTAGATGAGTCATTGCTGAAACACCGGAGATTTATTCAGTGCGCACGCTCGCTGAGTGTATTCTCTCATCATAAACAACAAAGTTGCTGATGTACGTATGATGTAAGTAGGAGATTCATTCATCAAACCGTGTATAGACAGCTTTACTGATTATAAGGGGAGTTATTTGAGAGTGCTTAAACTCGTGCTAGACTGAAGTCAGGCTGTGACGAGAGGGGCTGGGCCGAGAGCCATGGGAACGGAGCGAGGCCGGTGGAGTAAATGCTAATGCACGACACCTGCACCACTCACCGGTCTCGAGTCCCACGGAGGAGCTCCGGAAGGATAAAAGGAGGAGTGACGACAGTGTTGGACGAGAGAGGACCAGGCCTGGACTTTATTTTTGTGTTTTGGTTCTGTTTGTGCGCGAGTCGTCCGCGAGGGGCTGTTGCACTATTTTGTGTTTATTTTATTATTAAAGTTTTCTTTGAATGTTCGCCAGTTCCCGCGACTACAAACGTTTGTTACACAGGCATACTGTTCTTGGACAATGTAACGTTAAACGTTCTTTGCTCGCTTTCTCTATATAATTTATTCACTGTTTGAAAACCTTTGGAAGGTACAGGTAATAAAAAAATTATTCATTCATTACATCCGTGAACATGAATCGGACATCTCTGGATGGTGAAAACGACACCTTTGTTATTGTTTTGAAAATGCGACCTCTAGTGCAGAACACTTACATATTGTGCCTTTAAATCCAAACGTTACACTTACTACAAAAGATAATCTAGAAACAAAGAAAATACATAAAAATAATTTCTCCATTTACCTGCATGTCATGTGACCACTGACAAACATCAGAGAACAGTGAACTTGGGGGTATGCAGTTAAATTATAGAAATATTAACTTAAAATCTCAGGAGGTTCAGTTGACAAAAACGTTTGGGAATCTTTGATCTAATGTTACAGACATTTATCGAGCCATGAAGAATCAAACCTTGAACATCTGAATGCCAACGAGAAGGAAGAGGTGCTGGAACGCCGAGTGTTCTGGTGAAGAAGACTTCTTTGCTTTTTTCCTCAAGTCCTCCACTGATTCCAGCATACTAAACACACACAACACAAAATCACCGAAGGCATTTCAGCTGCAGTCCATCTACCTCACTTTACTCGTTTACATTTCAAAGGTCATAAAGTAGAAAACAGCCTTTTCTTGTGTTATGACTGAGATCATGAGTAGTGTCTTGCAGGATGCGTCACCTGTCCCAGCCCTGTCTCTGCTCTGGACTGAGGGTCTGAACGCTCTGGACGTGTTTGCTCTGGTTGAGCAGCGTGGTGGCGTACTGGACCACACAGTAGATCCACATGCTTCCATCAGCTTTAACACCCAGAATCCTCCTCTCCGCCTCAGCAGAATCTCCTAACACAGCCATTGTGTTCATGCCTTGCAGAAGACTGGAGGAGATGAAGTAGATACTTAATTTAACTCTATATTTATAATTAATACCTTAATTTAAAGGGATAGTTAAGTCTGCGATCCGCCGTAAAGCAAGAAGAAGAAGACGCGTCATGTGCCAGCTGTCAAGGACGCGCTCAGGACAGTTCAGACATTGCAGTGCATCAGAGGTAAAAAACAATATAAATACTGTTCAGTTTCTTGCACAGACCGATCGTTTCGTGTCTTTACACATCAATGTATCGTCACGAGCCGCAGGGTTTAATTTGGTTTTGTTTGTGTATGTTTCTTTGACTCTCAAAGCCGTGATTCCCATTCACTTCCATTATAAGACTGACAGACTGCAACGGTTTGAGTTAAAAATCTTCGTTTGTGTTCTACTGAAGAAACAAAGTCACCTACATCTTGGATGCCCTGGGGGTAAGCAGATAAACATCACATTTTCATTTTTGGGTGAACTATCCCTTTAACTTGTTTAATTCAATAAAAACTGTCTGTTGCATCCATTAGCATTTACATTTTATAAAAAGAAAAATCTCTTTTAAAAATGCTCTTTATTATGACTGATTAATTTTTTAAATTTAATTTACAACATTTTACTGAAAAGTTTTATTGACCCGTAGAAGGCTGAAGAGATGCTGGCTCGTGTTTGTTGATCGATGGGCACTGAGAGAGCCTGCGTTGTCTCAGGAATTTCTGGGGTGGGTTTCTTCACATCAAAGAAAGAGTGGAAGAAAATAAACCTACAGAAGAAAGATAAAGCATCGCAATACCATCGATTCATATCAGAGGAGTTGCCACAGGAGTCATGTAGAGACCATTAGTGAGATCTCAAGATGAGTTACCGAGCCATTTTCATGACGAGATCCTCCCGTTTCTTAATCTGATGGTTTTCCACAATGAACGTGAGGCGTAGAATGATCCATTTACGAAACCTGACAACGCAGCTGTCACTCCTACAGCAAGAAATAAATCAGAATAAATATGAAGTTTGCATGAGAGGGAACTGCCTGGAGATGAAAAAAAAAACAACACTTATACAAAGAATTGTTAATTACTAATCAAATTACAAATGTGTATTAATCTTGTTAATCGTTAATATTAATTAATTGCATCATATCATATTTATCATATATATGTTGTATTAAATATTTTTATATATAATATAAAAAATATGTAATAAAATATTTTCATAAAAAAATATTTAGTGCATAATAGATTTGTACTATAGATTGATTTATAAAAATACTTCATAACACTGTTAATTCACATATTATTATTATTATTAATATTACAACTTATTATTATAATGAAAGTATAAATGAATAGTTAAATATTCTATTTATTGTATATAATTAATAATATGAATCCTTATATTTATATAATAATAATAATAATAATATAAATTAAAATATAAATATTATTATTATAAATTATAAATGATCATATTAGTAGTATTCGTAGTAGTATTATTAGATTTATAATCTAATCATAAATTAGTACAAATATTTATATATACATACAATAATAATAACTAATTATGTAAATGTATAAAATTACTCTATTTATTGTATATAATAATTAATAGATTTATAATTTTTAAAAAAAAAAAAAAGTCCTATCTAATAATAAATCAAATAGAAAAAAATTAAGTAAAATAAAATGGCAAAAATTATTATTCTTATAAATATTATTAATACTACTACTACTAATATTTATTATTCATGTATAAATTAGTATTTAAATATTATTAATGTTATTACTGTATTTATTGTACATAATTATTATGGATTGTTTATTATATTTACATAATCATAATTTAAATGTATATATACATATTGTTTTTATTATTATTGCTATTAACATATGGTTTTACTCAAGTGAAAATCATAAGATCACTTAGACAAGATCTGCCTTGTCAAAGTGTAATACTTCTATTCTTAATGATTTTTAAGCAGTCAATTCTTGGAAAACACTCACTCTACTTCAGTCTCCTGGTTTCCTTTCTGTCTGCGGGTGCTGAAGTCCAGGCATTTCTCCAACTGGGGCTTGCAGAAGCCCTCCATCAGCCACTCCACGTACTTCTGCAGCGCAGACAGATCCATGTGCTCCAGATCCTTCCAGCAGGACGGGACCACAGGGTAGCCCTGGTTAGTGAGCTGAGTGAAGCCGAGCGCCACGACGAGCTGTTTGTCAGCGTCAGCGCAGCCCCGCATGAACTCACTCACATACTTCTCCATTTCTGGAGCAAACCTGAATCGGTCTGCCAGCTGAAGGGAGAGACGCATGATAAACATACAGTATTATGGCACAGGCTGTATTCAGAATGCAGTACTAGCTCATTGCACATGTATGTACATGCATAAATACAGTAGTATGCAACTCTGATGTCAAATTCTCTCACTACTTTTAATTCTAGTGATCTTTTACTACAGAATTAAATGGCGTTTACATTTGTGTTAAATAAGCAAGTTTTTAAACTAAAAAACATCACGTGAAACATACACATCACCAAATATAAAGACAGACCTGTGCGGACAGCATGTGTTGACCGTAGTGTGTCATCACATCAGCGGACACCACAAACTCAAGCTGAGCGACTGACAGCAGCGGCAGAGACGCTCCCAACAACCGGAAACTCAAATAACTGATAAATAAAGAGAGAGAAAATGATGTGTTTTGGTCATCATATTCTAACGGGTATTAGGGTTGTGCGATATTGACAAAAATAATATCTCGATATTTTCTGGCATTTTATCGATAACGATAATTAGACGATATTTTGCTGAGTGTGTTATTGTGCTTGTAAGGACTACCGTGGACAGCTGACTCCTAAAGTTTTTCATATTCTTCATATTCTGTGTGGTGGTCAGTTCACACTGATAGAAATCAATCTTTTCCAATAAGTTTAAACGGATTTTTTTGGTCAATTTTATGGGCATTGTTACCAGGCAAATTAAATCAGTATCAACAAAATTCATCTTTGCAATGCAGAGGAAACACAGAAGCTTCATCTGAAGTGGCATTTAGATGCATTTACACACTGTTTAATACGAGACATGAATGCATTTAACCTGCGCTTACAAATGCATAAATAATGTTTTGATATATTAAACATAGTGGCAGCAAGTCACTGTTAATAAGTGAGTCATTGCGACTGAACCGAATCATTTAAACGGTTGATTCATTCAGGAACGAAACTCCGTCATGTTGCACAGAGACGCAAAACAGCGCTGTGGCTGTGTTTGGAATTATTTTTGTTGGAGAAATAGCGCAAAAACAGGAAATATGGCATTTAAAACGTAAGTCTCTTAATTAACTTCTTGTTTATTGAACTGTTGTAAAACAAATCATTATCACATTTGTAATCATGGTAATTTTTGAAGAAAAACGGCACTCTTCGTGTTAAATTGATTAACTATATGAAGTGGTAAAAATATATACATTTTCTGCCCCCATGTCTTGAATTTGTGATCATTCTAAATGCATTTAATTAGACTGAATCATGCAGTGAAAGAACGCACTTTAAATGCGCTTCTCGTGATGTATGCGTGTGCTCTGTAGGGGTGTTCTGAATGGTTTTTGCAAAATATTCAATAATGTCAAATCGCACATCGTTAAAACAACAATTACGATATTATCGCAGACGATATATATCGCATACCCCTAACGGGTATTGAAACAATTCTTAATATTGAGATCAGTAAAAATGTACCCATGATTCTATTTTAAATTACATGGGTTTCTATAGGCATATTTATTTATATCTATGCATATAATATTTATATATATTTATTTAAATTAAATTAAATTAAACAAAATAACATTTTAACAATAAAAGATGTTTTCAATTATAAAATACATATTAAATAAATAACTACATTGTAAATAAAAATTAAACAAAAATTTAACTAAATAAAATTAACAATAAAATACATTTTTAATAATAAATTTCAAATAAATAAATAACTTAAATAAAATTAAATAACATTAACAATAAGATACATTTTAATAATACAACAACATTTTAAATAAATAAACTATTTTAAATAAAACTAAACTTTAACTAAATAAATAAAATTACACAATACATAAATGCAATTAAACTACATTTTAAATAACTAAATAAATAAAATGTATACAATTTACAATATATTGAACTACTTTTTAAATAAATGAATGCATACATGCAAAAAAATAATTTCTCAAACAAAAATTAACATTCTAATTATTCATTATTATGCTGCATTTGGTTGATTTGATAACCACAATCACTACCATCTAGGGCTGGACGATATGGCCAAAATTTATATCACGATGTATTTCTTAATTTCGGTCGATACGATATAATTCCGTTATCGATATGAACACTATTTATCTGAAATAGAAATCTTTTGTAACATTATAAATGCCTTTATCATCACTTTTGATCAATTTTAAGCATCTATCAGATCAAATGAAAATGCCATCGAAACTTTTCTGAAGACAGTCGGTTCCCTTCAGAGATACATTCATATAAAACACCCGTGCCGTGTTATGATTTTGAAACGTGCAGTGCTCATGTTTATTCAACGAAGTCAAACAGCACAAATAAATAAATGTATGGGAAACTGGTAATGTATATCGAAATATCGGAAATGTGTTTAAAAATCATATCACCGTTATTGAAAAAAATAATATCGCGATACATATTGATATTGAATTATTGTCCAGCCCTACTACCATCCCAGATCAACACTTTCTACGAACTTAACAGTTACATTCTAAGACACTGAAAACATTTTACACAGTTAACAAAAAGATGTCAGATATTATTATGTGCAAAATAATTCCTAATAATCAAATGTGGTGAAGTAATATCCGGGCGTGCCCATATCTGGCATATATTAGACACTTGAACTAGCAGGTTAAGGTTTGGCTACACATGTTAAACTCACTGTGTGGGTCCAGGCATCTCTGACAGCATGCCTTTGATAATGGCTTCATTCCAGAACATCTCGAAGTTGTCCTCTCGCAGAGACGCCTGTAACAAGTCAAACGCGACCGGGGGAAGAATGTTCTCCTTCTTCACAGAACGAGCGGCCGTCTTCAAAACCTCCACCAGCCTGCAAGTGCACATCAAAAGAATTGATAAAACAATGAAGCACAAAATATTCAAGCATGTTTTTAACTTACCACTTATGAAACAACATTTTTAAATGAAATTAACACAATAAATATGCAACTAAAAAATAAATAAATAAATAAATCATACTAACAAGAGCATGTTTTAACCTACCATGTGTAAAACAACATTTTGCTCTTTCAAATAAAATCAACAAAAAATAAGCAAATAAGTAAAATAATAAATAGTGATTCATTATAATAAATAATTATAGAATTACATTATTTCATATACAATTTATTACATTATAAATTCATTTTTAATAAACCATTTAAAAAATCTAAAATGTAAAATATATAATTAATTATATAAGTAAATAGACTCTAAATTAAAATCATTTAAAAGTCAGACACACTTACTTCGGCATGTTCTCTTTAGTAATGACTGCAGTGGTTCCCAATAGTTTCTTGAGTTTTTTGGGTTTGAGCACAGAGGGGAACTTCTGCAGGGCCACTAGGAGGAGCTCGAGCTGCTCGGGAGTGTTGAGGGCAGAGGTCAGGTCAGACTGCAGGGCGCTCAGGAGCACCTCTTCAAACACCTCCTTCGATGTCTACGCAACAAACACAATGCAAACTAAACATTATAGAAACGAGAGACAGTAAAAGATCATCAACAACTGAGAGTTTATCTGAATCCCCAAATGGCTCCAGTAATCAGTGTCACATGATCCTTCAGAAATCATTCTAATGTGCTGATCTGCTGCTCAAGAAACATTTCTTA
>NW_015537932.1:61597-65728 GCF_001515605.1 Sinocyclocheilus anshuiensis | reverse complement strand
ATGTATGGGAAACTGGTAATGTATATCGAAATATCGGAAATGTGTTTAAAAATCATATCACCGTTATTGAAAAAAATAATATCGCGATACATATTGATATTGAATTATTGTCCAGCCCTACTACCATCCCAGATCAACACTTTCTACGAACTTAACAGTTACATTCTAAGACACTGAAAACATTTTACACAGTTAACAAAAAGATGTCAGATATTATTATGTGCAAAATAATTCCTAATAATCAAATGTGGTGAAGTAATATCCGGGCGTGCCCATATCTGGCATATATTAGACACTTGAACTAGCAGGTTAAGGTTTGGCTACACATGTTAAACTCACTGTGTGGGTCCAGGCATCTCTGACAGCATGCCTTTGATAATGGCTTCATTCCAGAACATCTCGAAGTTGTCCTCTCGCAGAGACGCCTGTAACAAGTCAAACGCGACCGGGGGAAGAATGTTCTCCTTCTTCACAGAACGAGCGGCCGTCTTCAAAACCTCCACCAGCCTGCAAGTGCACATCAAAAGAATTGATAAAACAATGAAGCACAAAATATTCAAGCATGTTTTTAACTTACCACTTATGAAACAACATTTTTAAATGAAATTAACACAATAAATATGCAACTAAAAAATAAATAAATAAATAAATCATACTAACAAGAGCATGTTTTAACCTACCATGTGTAAAACAACATTTTGCTCTTTCAAATAAAATCAACAAAAAATAAGCAAATAAGTAAAATAATAAATAGTGATTCATTATAATAAATAATTATAGAATTACATTATTTCATATACAATTTATTACATTATAAATTCATTTTTAATAAACCATTTAAAAAATCTAAAATGTAAAATATATAATTAATTATATAAGTAAATAGACTCTAAATTAAAATCATTTAAAAGTCAGACACACTTACTTCGGCATGTTCTCTTTAGTAATGACTGCAGTGGTTCCCAATAGTTTCTTGAGTTTTTTGGGTTTGAGCACAGAGGGGAACTTCTGCAGGGCCACTAGGAGGAGCTCGAGCTGCTCGGGAGTGTTGAGGGCAGAGGTCAGGTCAGACTGCAGGGCGCTCAGGAGCACCTCTTCAAACACCTCCTTCGATGTCTACGCAACAAACACAATGCAAACTAAACATTATAGAAACGAGAGACAGTAAAAGATCATCAACAACTGAGAGTTTATCTGAATCCCCAAATGGCTCCAGTAATCAGTGTCACATGATCCTTCAGAAATCATTCTAATGTGCTGATCTGCTGCTCAAGAAACATTTCTTACTATTATTACTAATGGTGAAAACAGCTGTTCTGCTTAATATTTTTTGGAAGCCACGATACAGTATCATTCAAAGGATCCTGGGAAAAATGTTCAACATTGACAATAATGAGATCCATTCATAAAAAAATGAGCACTGATAATAACTGATCATAATAATTCAGCACCAAATTGAAAGAAAATAAAATGATTTCTGAAGGATCATGTGACACTGAAGACTGGAGTAATGATGCTGAAAATTCAGCTTTGCATCACAGGAATAAATGATATCTCAAAATATATTCAAATAAAATACAGTTATTTTAAATTGTAATAATATTTCACAATATTGCTGTTTTTACCATATTTATGGTCAAATAAATGGTAATTAATTATTCCAAACTTTTGACTGATAGTGTACAACTATAATACAATACAATACATTATAATATAATATAATACAACAGTTATTATTATTAATACTACGTTAATTAATATATGTGACCCTGGAGCACAAAACCAGTCTTAAGTCGCTGGGGTATATTTGTAGCAATAGCCAAAAACACATTGTATGGGTCAAAATGATTGATTTTTCTTTTATGCCAAAAATCATTAGGATATTAAGTAAATGTTCCATGAAGATATTTTGTATATTTCCTACCGTAAATAAAATAAAATAACCATATCAAAACTTAATTTTTGATTAGTAATATGCATTGCTAAGAACTTCATTTGGACAACTTTAAAGGCGATTTTCTCAATATTTTGATTTTTTTTGCACCCTCAGATTCTCAGATGTATCTCGGCCAAATATTGTCCGATTCTAACAAACCATACATCAATGGAAAGCTTATTTATGCAGCTTTCAGATGATGTATAGATCTCAATTTCAAAAAATTGACCCTTATGACTGGTTTTGTGGTCCAGGGTCACATATAGATATCATTGTTATACATGTTAGGGCACTTCTACAAACACTTCTTTCAATGTCTATACAACAAAATTAGGAGGGAAATAATACAACTACAATGACCTCTGACAGGATGTCGACCATGGTTTTTCTGGGCAGGTCTCTCAGGTGTTCTCTGTAATGGGACAGACTCTGCAGGAGCCGCACACACTCCAACATGACCTGCGGCTCCTGAGGAATGAGAGACAGGAAAAGATCATCAACACAAATCAGAGTTTATCTGAATCCCAGACTGCATCCCAAATGATATGCAAGATAATTAGTGTTTCCAAAATCTATTTCTTTCCAGTGATTTTTGCCCATATAAAATCAACAACGCAACACTACGATTCTCTGACCTTATGCAGACGTGTGGACTGAGACAGGGCGAGCACGCCGAAGAAATTCCCAAACGCTGCATTTCTGATGAATTTCTGTCAAAAGAATTGAAGCATCACATCAAAAACCTATGAGCTCCATGATTATGACAGAAGATGATTAGGATTATAAAGTATTAAGGCCACATCAGGTTCCATGTGAAATCCTCACCTTTTTGGCTGTCTGGAGGTTATGCTTTTCTTTGACGCTGTCTAGTGTGGATTTCAGGGAGATCTCCTCAAATACACTCAGCAGCTTCATACAGAAAAAAATAATAGTCATATCTAATAACTGCTATAAAAAGACGTGAAGATAAAACTTGACTGGTTAAAAATACCTGAGCGAGTGCAAATGTTAGGGCACTTCTACAAACACTTCTTTCAATGTCTATACAACAAAATTAGGAGGGAAATAATACAACTACAATGACCTCTGACAGGATGTCGACCATGGTTTTTCTGGGCAGGTCTCTCAGGTGTTCTCTGTAATGGGACAGACTCTGCAGGAGCCGCACACACTCCAACATGACCTGCGGCTCCTGAGGAATGAGAGACAGGAAAAGATCATCAACACAAATCAGAGTTTATCTGAATCCCAGACTGCATCCCAAATGATATGCAAGATAATTAGTGTTTCCAAAATCTATTTCTTTCCAGTGATTTTTGCCCATATAAAATCAACAACGCAACACTACGATTCTCTGACCTTATGCAGACGTGTGGACTGAGACAGGGCGAGCACGCCGAAGAAATTCCCAAACGCTGCATTTCTGATGAATTTCTGTCAAAAGAATTGAAGCATCACATCAAAAACCTATGAGCTCCATGATTATGACAGAAGATGATTAGGATTATAAAGTATTAAGGCCACATCAGGTTCCATGTGAAATCCTCACCTTTTTGGCTGTCTGGAGGTTATGCTTTTCTTTGACGCTGTCTAGTGTGGATTTCAGGGAGATCTCCTCAAATACACTCAGCAGCTACATACAGAAAAAAATAATAGTCATATCTAATAACTGCTATAAAAAGACGTGAAGATAAAACTCGACTGGTTAAAAATACCTGAGCGAGTGCAACACTGTATCCTGACCGAGCCTCGTCTCTTGTGTGAGAAAGGCCATCCACTAGTCTCTTCAGTGAATACTTCAACTCATCCGGCTAGATGAAAACATGAAGCAAACATGCATTTCTGACATGAATCTGAATCCACGGACTATCATGCAAGCTCACATCTTTCATGCATGATTCTTCATTTAAGGGCACTTTTTGACTATTGGGTTAAAGCATTGGAAATCAGTTGCTATGGTGATCTCTTTCTTTGGTAATAGCAAATTAACTGAAAATGTGATTTTTACAATACATAGGAAAATACATGATAGAATAGATTTTATCAATTTATTAAAGGGGTCATATGATGCGATTTCAATTGTTCCTTTCTCTTTGGAGTGTTACAAGCTCTTGGTGCATAAAGAAGATCTGTAAAGTTGCAAAGACTAAAGTCTCAAATCCAAAGAGATATTCTTTATAAACGTTAAGAGTCAA
>NW_015537932.1:58478-60946 GCF_001515605.1 Sinocyclocheilus anshuiensis | reverse complement strand
CATAAACACATTTCATTACACCAAATACACAAAATAATGTTCTTTTTAGCAACATCATATGACCCCTTTAATATATACACTGCCGTTAAAAAGTTTGGGATCAGTAGGATTTTTTATGTTTTTAAAGAAGTTTCTTCTGCTCATCAAGGCTGCATTTATTTGATCAGAAATACAGAAAAAAACAGTAATATTGTGAAATATTATTGCAATTTAAAATAATGTTTTTTTTTTATTTTAATATACGTTAAAATATAATTTATTGCTAAGATCGAAGCTTAATTTTCAGCATCATCAACAGAAATCTTTTGCAACAATATACACTACCGTTCAAAAGTTTGGGGTCAGTTATTTTTTTCTTTTTTTGAAAGAAATGAATGCTTTTATTCAGTAAGGATGTGTTAAATTGATAAAAAAAAGTGATAATAAAAACATATATTGTTAGAAAAGATTTCTATTTTAAATAAACGCTGTTCTTTTTAACTTTATTCATTAAATAATACTGAAAAAAAGTATCAAAGGTTACAAAAATAAAAAATTAAGCAGCGCAACTGTTTCCAACTTTGATAATAAATCAGCATATTAGAATGATTTCTGAAGGATCATGTGACACTGAAGACTGGAGTAATGATGCTGAAAATTCAGCTTTGCCATCACAAGAATAAATTATACTGTAAAGTATATTAAAATAGAAAACCAGTATTTTAAACGGAAATAATATTTTTTGTTCTGTATTTTTGGTCAAATAAATGTAGCCATGATAAGCAGAAACACATTAAAAATCGTACTGATCCCAAACTTTTGAACAGCAGTGTATTTGCCATCACAAGAATAAATTATACTGTAAAGTATATTAAAATAGAAAACCAGTATTTTAAACGGAAATAATATTTTTTTTCTGTATTTTTGGTCAAATAAATGTAGCCATGATAAGCAGAAACACATAAAAAATCGTACTGATCCCAAACTTTTGAACAGCAGTGTATGTTCGTTAAAATGTAATTTAAAAAGTTATTAAAACTTAAAATTCGAATGTCTTTCAAGAACCCATACACAGTACAACAGCCCAATTCAAGCCACGTGTTTACATCAACAACCAAAGCCGAATGGATCCACTATTCACTTAATGACAGCTTATTACATCGTGTGATAAAACAGCACTGACCATAATAACAACCAACTCCGGCAGAGAAGAATATTGCGAATATCAACAGCGATCGGCCAATATTAAATGATCAGAGCTGACACTCCATACCTTCTCACTCTGCTTCAAGTGTTCGATCAAATCCTCTATCGCTTTGAGGCGGATTTCTCGCTCGGGCTTCGCGATGTCCCAGAAGTAATCCAGGAACTGTCGGTTCTGTTTGAGGATGCCTTTAGCATCGGTGACTTTGGGTCTCACGGTGCTGTCCTCGATCTCTCTCATGTTTGCCTGCATCACTGAAAGCATGAGAATGTGGCGCACACGTGGGGGAATCGCTTCCTGGATTACTTCCGCCCTGGGATTTCAAAATAAAAGTCTCAACCCACGAACTGAACTGCAGACGTTTTATCAAAGTACCTTTCAAGGAAATTCCCTGACTGAAATGGTATTAGAATTGTATTAATTTGTCGTTTGATAATCTCGTTTCTGTCATTTTTTCACAAGACGTAAAGAAAAGAAAGTGAAAGTAAATTAACCCGCAGACAGACTGAAGAGAAACCTGTTACACTGCAGGTGAAAATCTACATAAAAAATGTAGAAAGACAAGATTATACTTTATACTATGCACGGTAAATTAATTTATACTTGGTTATATCTGTATCTGCATCGATGTTTATTTCATGGAAGTATGTTTGTGGGAAAAGAAATTCATTTTCTTCTTCCATTTCTTCCCCCACAAAATAGAGATGAAACAATATTAATATAAATAATGTAGACAACTATTGATTAAACAGGCATAAATTGATATGAAGTTTAAAAAGAAAAACATATTTAGATTAACTTCACTTTTTATTAAAATAAAAATATTTGATTTAAACCCATGTGACCAAAAATTATTACAAGAAGCACATAGGCTTAGCTGGTTGATTCGTATCAATCTATTGATCATAATTTATACTGTGAATACACTGATCCAGTCAGCACTCCATGTGGACACAACTTCTGCAAGACCTGTCTGAATAAGTGCTGGGACAACAGCCAGACCTGCAGCTGTCCTTGCTGTAAAGAAACATTCAGCCAAAGACCCGATCTCAAGATTAATACCACACTGCGAGAGCTCGTAGGTCACTATAAGAAGAAAACACCTGAGAAAAAACTACTTTGTTTTCCCATTTATTGACTGACAAGTCTCCTGTCCCCATTGACTAAATGTGAATGTGCATTCATTCATCCCACTCCCAAAAAACAGATTTAGTATTAATCAAAATGAATTAAAACAGTGAAATGCAAACTCAGAATATGACGCAAACCTGCAATAATTAAATAT
>NW_015537932.1:52083-58448 GCF_001515605.1 Sinocyclocheilus anshuiensis | reverse complement strand
TAAAAGTAACGCAAAAGTAATATAACGCATTACTTTCCATAAAAAGTAACTAAGTAACGTAATTAGTTACTGTTTTAGGGAGTAATGCAATATTGTAATGCATTACTTTTAAAAGTAACTTTCCCCAACACTGATTATCAGACATGTGTGTGTCTGATGTGTCATGTGACAGACCACAAGAACCACAAGACTGTTCCTCTAAAAGAGGAGAGTGAAGAGAAGAAGGTAGAAGTTCCTAACAAAACTGCTTTTAAAGGTCTCATATCATGAAGAATCTAATTTTCTTTGATCTTGTTAAAAAAAGAGTTCACTATGAAAAGGCGTAAAGACCTTTATATGGCGTAATAATCAAGGAACTTTGCTGCCGTACCATGGGTGCAGCAGGCGCAATGATGAAAATAGGCTAACTTCTGTCAACATAACCAACTACACAAACTTAGTGCTGGTCACGTTGGAAGTTACCTAGCTGGGGACTATTTTCAGACCCATGGTACGTACGGCAGCAAAGTTCCTTGATTATTACACCGGAATGAGAGTATAGTTCCTAGCCATATCAGCCTAGAAAATCGCAACTTTTCGTTTTCCGTCGGTCTTAGTACACGATGTAACTACAGAAGGGTCAAGTTTTAAATAGGAAAAATATAGAAACTCTTTGGTCATATTTGAGCGAGATGCTAACGGTCTAATCAGATTCAATGATCTATGCTAAGCTACAGCTAAAAGTGCTACCGCCAGATCCGGAGATCGGCTGAATGGATTCGAAAACGGTAAAACTCAACTGTTTAACTCTAGGGGAGTTGGAAAATGAGCCTATTTTCAAAAATAGTGGAGTGTTCCTTTAAGATAAAAACACTAGGTGTGTATTCCAAACAACTCATTTAAGTTGAGCTAACTATTAGTGCAGTAAAAGTTGAGCATTTACTGCAACTTGGAATTTATCAACAATTTTAACAGCTACTCCTATAAGGAAAGCATGTTGGGAACCAGAAACTAGCTTAACAAAATAGTACTCGTACAAATCAATTTATCTTACCTAGGATTTTCTGAGTAACAAAGGCATAGTACGCAAATAGTACAGATTGCTCGATTTTTACAACCATAATTAACAAATTGTTGTACATTAAGTAAAGTCAACTAAAACGTGTTAGTTACAGCGAATAAACCAGTGAATAAACTCTGAGACCGCCATTACGGAGTTTAAAGGTAAAGTAACTTGATTTACTTTAATTGATAGCCTAAGCTTCATTTAACATATCAGCCAATAATCTACAAATGAGATGCACATAAATGATTGATATGTAATCAATCATTGTAGTTTAAGCTTGGTTTAAGCTCTAGTTTAGTCTAGACCCACCTTCAATACCACGACTGAGGTGCCCTTGAGCAAGGCACCGAACCCCCAACTGCTCCCCAGGCGCCGCAGCATAAATGGCTGCCCACTGCTCTGGGTGTGTGTTCACGGTGTGTGTGTGTTCACTGCTGTGTGTGTGCACTTTGGATGGGTAAATGCAGAGCACTAATTCCTAGTATGGGTCACCATACTTGGCCACATGTCACGTCACTTCACTTTAAGCAATGTAATTATACTATTGATGCTCAGGTATTGATGCACAGACAAAAATGCTATTAGTAACTCTGATAACACGCCAGTTGAGATCGACTCTGTATTAGCAATGATGACTTTGCTGTTTTGTTTGTTAATTTCCTCACAATGTATACTTACTCAAGTGAAGTAGCTGTCTTCACACACTTTAGCCTATTAAACAACACATAGCTATTTCATACTGCAGATAATGAACATTTTAAAACTGTAGTTTAAAATGAATGATTACGGAAAATGAATAGACTCCCCTGTGGTTTATTTATGTTCTCTGTTTAAAACATTTGACTTTGTAAATCTATTATGTGTATTGTTAATATTAGTGTTGGTAGAATGTTGAAAGACTCAGACTCAGATATTCAGAAGGTTTAGAATGTTTTGTTTTCTTAATTTAGCTTTTATTAAGCAAAGACACTTTCATGGTAGTGCACTTTTTTTCTTTCTTTCAGTTTTAGCCCCCTTTATTTACTGATGTAAATGTTTTGTTTTGCAAAAAGGGAGTGAAATTACAGTACTGACAGTGTTATAAATAAAATTGCTTGTTCAGTTCAGTACTGATGTCAAGATCAAAAGTAAAACAATAAATAAATATCAGTTCTGCATATTGGTTATTGGTCACATAAACATGCAAATAATCAGTATTGGTTCTAAAAAAAATCAACATCAGCCGATCTCTAAAAAAAAACCAGACTCATTCAGAGGACCAGTTCTCTTCTGGCTTAAATGAGTGAACACGGAGTGATTTATGATTCCAGCCTGCATCACAAGTTAAGACAAATCAAGAAACCTCAAGGAACCCAGACCACCACAAGACCAGGTGCATGAAAACAGCAGTCACTGTGAAAGAATGGTATCCTCTACTGGAGACTTTTGGAAATTACTTGTCTATACATGTATTATTGCAAGACTAAAATATAGAGAGAACTCAGAATTATCGTTAAATGTATGTGTTTATGAATCGGTTCCTTTAAAATATATTTTAACTTTACTTAGTTACCTCAAATCACTTTAACTCAATCTGTTTCTCCCATTCATGGTAATATGAGTCAACAGTAATTATCAGTAAATATGAATAATTATAAATAATCTTGGGCTTATACACCAAATCTAATGAATAAAGGTGTGGAACTGAAAACTTTTGTTATAAATAATTGAATTCTTTAAAACTTCGTTCTTTGTTTAATTACTTATAATTTTTTTAATTCTGTTATAAAAATATATTATTTAAAAATGACCCCAGCTGTATATCTTGAAAACAAAGCTGTTCTTGTGTATATAAATTGTATTATCCATTTTATGTAATATAACCCATATAACTTACTATTTTATTTTTGTTTCTGTTCATTTGTATACTATGAATGTGCTGTTGTCAGTCTGCAATGACAATCTCATGGACGAGTGACTTTGTGTTTAAACAAAAGTTTGAATGTAATCATATTATAAATAACATGTACAATTAAAGTAAAATAAATAAAATATTGTTTAAAAACTCAAACAATTACAATTTCTTTATATAAAATAATTCTGTCTAAATCTGCCTTGTTCTATATAAATCTAGATAATCTGTAGTAATACTACTACTACTACTACTACTAATATTATTATTATTATTAATGCATGGGATGTTATATATTTTAGTCCATATATATATATATATATATATATATATATATATATATATAAATTACCTAAAAAATGTGTGTCAGAATCGACCCCTCCAAACAAGCACTCATCAGAAAACTTGCCTCAAGTCTTTTTCTGCGTGTTTTTTTAAAGCTGGATCACATTATTTGAATGTGTGCCTTTTGCTCCCCAAATTTTCTAGAACTATTTAGATAACAGATAGCAGGGTTTAGTTCCCGTTACTGAATGTTTTTTGTCTGAGTGTAAAGGAAATGGAACAACTATTATTATTACAAGTGGATGCAAAAGGTGTGAAACTAAACAAATGATTTGAAGGAGTCAGTGAGCGAGTGGAAAAGTTAATGAGTGAAATTGTTTGTATGTTTAATTTTGTTTTATGTGAGTTTGGGAGGGTGTAAGCCGAACCTCTCTTTCAGCTCACAATCATTTTAGGCTTTTAACCAAACAACATTCAGGTTGTGGGAAGTTCATATTGTTCCAATAAAATTATTTTGACCATTAATGGATTAAATTATTATAGTAACGCTGACTAACTAACAACTCAATCAATCAATCAATCTCATTGCTGTATAAAATTGAAATGTAAGGTACTTATAGACTGCAGTGTTATTGTAGTATTATTTATTATAGTTTTTCCATCAATATTTTGAATTAGCTTTTATTTTTATATATTTTATTTTAATTTAATTGGAAAGTTACGTAATTTTGTTATGTGCTTTTTGTATTTTTTATTTTGTAATTTTGTGTGTGTGTTTTAAAACCACTACTTAGATTTAATGAATTTATTTATTTTTTTTATTTCAGGTGCAGTTTTTTGTTATATTGAGTTAGTAATTTCAACGATTCAACTTAAACTTATTTCAGTTAGTTGCCAATGCAACATTTCTAATTCGAAGTTTTTCATCTAATATTTAGATTTGATTATATTTCAGCTTTATTTCAATTAACAAAATGTTTTTAATAGTTTTAGTTTTTATTATTGATAACAATAGCCTTGTTAGACTGTAGTATTTCTGCCATAAAAAATCGGCTATTTCAAATAAAAAAAGCTCTTGTATTACAGTAAGTTTGAAATACTTGCATTAATGAGAGTCTAATGAGAATCACAAATAAGAATAGTGAAATTACAAAAAAAGCATAAATATATAGTATACATTTCAGATGCATTATGGTAATGAGACGTGCTTATTTATCATGAAAGTAATGTTGCGATGCAAAGAATAAATAAATAAAATAGCTTTTTCAGTTCTTTTTTTTTTGATTTTGGGTTGACCTGATCATTTTGTGAGATTCACCTTCAGTTCTGCTTCTCGTGAACATAAAACACATCACAAGCTGCTCTGCAGGAGGATAACAAAATAGATTTTATTTCACAGGAATTAGAGGTTATCCATTTTATATGCTTTTAATATGTTTTTTTTAGAGTATTTTATTTAAATACAATACAAATAAATAATTTCATTATTTCAAAGCAGTCCAAAACAGTTTTCAGAAGATATAAATTTCCCATATACATCCCCACTATCTCTTTCTCCGTGCGACGCATGCAGCCTCAGAGCCGCTCCTACAAGATCTTCATGTCCATTAGAAAGAAATGAAAGCAGACGTTCTTAAGCACATGATCCTATTAAAGAGAAAACTCTTGCACACATAATCCATAATTTTAGATTACTGGAATGATGCACAATGGAAATGAAAGCCTGCATTCACGAATGTTTACCACTTAATATCAACTGGCATGGGGATAAGTTTCATCTAGTGCCATGAACCAAAGAGCAAACACTGAACCGTCTGAAAGGAGCGCAGCCGCTACAGAGAGTCACGTGTGGACAAAGTCTTTATCACCGAGCTCTCTCCATCCCGTCAGCATTATGAACAAAAGTCACACCAGTATGGGTAAGAAGTGTGTAGCTGTGTTCTTCCTGCGGGTTTTTCTCCCGCGCAGAGGCCTTCCATGAGCACTCAGACCTACAAACATCTGGCGCTTCTTGTTCCTCCACTCCGCGGATGCGTATGTGTTATACCCGTTCTCCTCGATGCGCTCCTTCAGACGGCAGTTTATACCATAGTTTCTCTGAAATGCGTGAAACAAAGAGTTATTACATTTCTGAACACCCAGTCATGCTGGTTTTTGAAACATAGCAGCAGTTTTCTGCTGGTCTAAGGTGGTTTGTCAGCTCTAACCAGATCTAAATATACTGGCGATCCATCTGATTAATCATCTAGACCTGCATGAACCGGCTATTGACCATAAATAGTAATCTTGGACCAGCTAGAAACCATTTAAAGGGAATCACTTGTTGCTTTGACACAAAGTTAAAAGTAATGCATATATTGTATTGGATGTTCAAATAAGTAAGCTATCTGTATGTTTTCCCTCAAAAAAAAGTGTAAACACAATGACCGTGTAAGAATCCCAACTACAGCAACACTGTCTCAACCAATGACAAGAGAGTGGGGCGGGGCTATATTTTTGTTTGACCAGTGATAATATACAGTGCTGCATAAATTACAGACATTACCTTTTTTAGCTAAAAAAGTGGTTTTCGATTTATTTTATTTTTTGGTGATTTCTTTGTGGGACACCTAAAATATAAGCTATATATTTCTGTGTATAAAGACAAGTCCTGTTTATACTGTGAAAATAACAATAATGTAAATATGTGGAAAAAAATGTATCTTTATATTAAATAAGAAAAATAAAAACTACTAATGAATAGCAGACCAAAACTGTAATAATGTCAAACTGGTGAACTTTTCCTTTATTTATTTATTTGTTTGTTTGTTTAGTTTAAAAATTTTTCACCAGCACCCCCTTATTAATCAATCAATCAATCAATCAATCATGTTAAAGGGGTCCTATTATGATTTTTCACTTTTTAAATTTTAGTCAGTGTGTAGTGTGTATGTTTGGGCAGCAATTTATTTTTTAACTCTGTTCCTGAGCATTATAACCCCAATTTGCTATTGTGTGCTGCGCATTTTACTGAGGATAGCTGAGGACAGCTTCCACAACATGAGGGAGTACAGGGAGTACAGATTCGTCCAAAAGCTTTTGTTGAAAGACGGAGCAAGGGGCGTGGCAGTACTGAAACACCGTCTAAGCTGTTCGCCAATCACA
>NW_015537932.1:47069-52055 GCF_001515605.1 Sinocyclocheilus anshuiensis | reverse complement strand
TAGTGCATCAGAGAAAATGAAGAAGAAGAGCTGCTGTGCTGTAGCTTCAAATTTTCGGCATGTCTAGAAAAATTCTTACAAGTATAACACGACGTAGTTGGGCGCCGCGGACAGACGCCGCCGGTGTGCCTACACTCATAGAAAATTAAGTATTTGAATTTTAAAGACGTGCCGCTAGTACACCCCCAAAACAAAATCAAGACTTTGTAAAAGAGCATAATAGGACCCCTTTAATGTTTATCTTATCTTATCAGCACCCCCTTGTGGCCCCCTACAGATCCCTATAATCCCATTTGAAAATGCCTGGATAAAATTGTTCAGTCATATCTTTATTTTTATGAATGGTTTAAGGTTTGGTGCAGGATACTCACCGCTCCATACAGTTCTCCCTTCTTACTGATAGCCAGGTAAAGGTTACTGCCGATACCTCTGATGGCAACGATCCCAACATCCACTGATGTGATCTCCAGAATACCTGAAATACACAACATATGAACTATTAATGAAAGAATATAGAGGCTTTCATTTGAAACAGAGCGAAGCCTGCTTAAAAAGTTTTAAGTACATAATTTTCAATTAATGTTTAGTAATTTTGTTGTGTGCTTTTGTCATCTTTATTAGCTGTTTTGTTAATATTACTATTTAGGTTAAATTTGAACAATTAATAATAGTTTAATTTTAATTTAATTGTAATTAATGAATACTTTTTAATTGTAGTTTTAGTTCAGATTTAGCTAGCAATCCTCAGAGCAACATCTTGAAACCGTGGCAGTGACTTTTGCGTGTGCAAAAACCCCTCACAATTTCTACAGCAAATCATCAAAATTGTCCAGTTGTGCTACAAAAACTCAACAATGAATAGCATTTCTGTGGAACAAAACAAACGTGTGCATGGGTGTGTTTGTGTGCGGAGGTCAGAGGTGAAATTACAGTTTTGGCTGACCTTTGCTCACCTGCACATTTGAATTCAGCTCCTAAAACAGCTCACACACACACACACTCACTCTCACATGGGAGAATGTGATGCCTGGCTATCGGAGCCTGATAACCCCAGCGGTTGCGGGTGTGAACCCTGTGGCTGGACTTGCGGGGGTTTGCTGCGGCTGCCCTTTGATCAGCACAAAAGTGTCGAAAGATGCTTCTACCATGACAGCTAAAGTCGCCACTCAAAACAGTTCTGCTGCCCCCCGGCGAAGAGGAAGATGCGCTGGATGCTTCCTCTGTGCAGCTACTCAGGGATCTGTGTTTGTATTTCTCTCGAAATCCCTCCTGTTCACTGTGGCTGATTTGATAGAGTCTGTGTGGCATTAGGTAAGGTTAAATGTGTGTATGCATGTGATACTGTATATCAGTGAGTGCATCACTATCAGTCAATATTTGTGTTTTTCATAATTATCAGTATCATCATCATCAAAACTTTATTAAGGACACACTTGGTCCAAACAAAGACACAATAATAACTTACAAATACACACACAAGGACAAAATCCACATCCACAAAATCCACATATGAAATAAAAAAAATATATTATTGAATTAATGATTAATGATACATATAATAATTTATAATATTTAATATATAATATTCAGCACACTATTCTGTACACTGTACAATATTTAAAATTAATTCATACACACATATAAATAAATAGTTACTTAAAATACGCTGGAATGAAAGCATGAAAGGAAGGAACAACACAGACAGGATGACAGTGAGACGGATTAGAGAAGCTTCAATGATCAGTGATCAAAGACGAGAGAGACGACAGCAGACTGGAGCTCACTGCAAAAAACTCAATGAAGCTCCCACACACACACACACACATTCATTCAGACCCGAACCACCAACATGTTCATGTGAAACACAAATACAAGGCTGACCTACACGTATGTCCGTCTGCCATATGTTTGTACCACACACATACACATTAACCAGAGTCCCACAGGTAACTCCACGGTAAAGATACACTGCTAGTCAAAAGTGGACTGAAACCATTTTAATCTAAATGTTGATGGGAGGAAATGCTATAAATTGTGAAATTTCTTTACAAAACCGCTTTTTTAAGGATAATTTGGAGCAGATAGCAAAAAAACAACAACAATAGTATCCATCATATCAGTGTTATAATAGTTAACTAAAATAAAAACATATTTGCTACTTGAAATACAATATAAACGTTAACTGAAACGTAATCTATTTCAGCTAGCTGCCTAAGAAACATTACTCAAATTTAAAATATAGTACTAATTTCTACATTGAGCCTCGCTTTGAAGTTCCACGCCAGTGAGGCCACACTTAACTAACCACAAAAGAGAGCTCGGAGAACAAGCCAAGCCATTACAGTAAATGTGTTTGTAATCCCACCTCCATACAAGCCAAACACCTGTGAGAGCGACTGAAATGGAGAAAAACCTCAGCAGATGTCGAGCAGCGCACCAGGAGGTCAAGTTTAAACTGGGTCTATTGGCTGTTTTTTCTTTGCATGCTGCCTTGTTTTCCCGAGCACATCATGCTCTGCTGCATGTTACTAAATGCTGCATCGTTGGCTTGCAGTTGTTTGCGCAGACGTGCATTTTCCACAACGCTCTGCCAAAATCAACTGTTTTTTTTTTTTTGTGCTGGCATTATGTCTGGTGCCTATAAAAGCAAAATAAACAGTTGTAGTTTTTGAAACCGAGGAAAACAGCATTGCGCAAAGCATTGCATCATGCCTAGCTGTCACTGATATCGAGGCGTTTGCGTTCACTTTATTGTGTTGGTGGAGTTGTGAAGCCATCTGTGGCACACATGGCAGCGATCTCGAGCCATACTGGTGGTGGTCTCCCGTACGTCCGGCTCATGCCTGAAGCGTCCTGACTGCTTCCTGCGACAACTACAAAGAGGATGTTTGAAGACATGATAGTGGACTATGGTTCAGACACAACAAATAAATCATTCTGTCATAGCTGATATTTAGTCTTTCCTTGCATATAAAGGAATCAGACTATACACAAATAAGCAAAATAAGTACTTACAGAGTCCAAAAAACACTGTACATGTAAAAAAAAAAAAAAAACATTCTACCTTAGTAAATGTTGGGGAAAAAAACAACAAAAAACATGGTAGTACTGTACATGTTAAAAAATATGAATTACCTTAGTACATGTTGAAAAAAACAACAACAAAAAACATGGTATTACCACTATGATTTACCATAGTATATGCTGGGAAAAACAAACAAAAAACATGGTATTAACACTGTACATGTTAAAAATGTGATTTACCTTAGTATACGTTGGAAAAACAACAACAATAAAAACCATTAGTATTACCACGTTAAACATAATTTAGTATATGTTGAGAAAAAACATGTATATTTTAAAAAACATGGTATTACCACTGTTCATGTTAAAAATATAATTTAGTATATGTTGAGAAAAAACAACAAAAAACATGATATTACCACTGTACACGTTAAAAAACATTGTATTACCACTGTACATGTTAAAAACATGCCATTGCCACTGTACACGTTAAAAAAACATGGTATTACCACTGTATATTTAAAAAAACATGGTATTACCACTGCACATGTTTAAAATATAATTTAGTATATGTTGAGAAAAAAACAACAAAAAACATGGTATTACCACTGTACGTTAAAAACATTCCATTGCCACTGTACACATTAAAAAAACATGGTATTACCACTGTACATGTTAAAAAACACAGTATTGCCACTGTACACGTTAAAAACATGCCATTGCCATTGTACACATTAAAAAACATGGTATTACCATTGTATATTTAAAAAAAACATGGTATTACCACTGTACATGTTTAAAATATAATTAAGTATATGTTGAGAAAAAACTACAAAAAAACATGGTATTACCACTGTACACGTTAAAAACATGCCATTGCCACTGTACACGTTAAAAACATGCCATTGCCATTGTACATGTAAAAAGAAAACATGGTATTACCACTGTATATTTAAAAAAAACGTGGTATTACCACTGTACGTTTAAAATATAATTTAGTATATGTTGAGAAAAAACAACAAAAAACATGGTATTACTACTGTACACATTAAAAAAACATGGTATTACCACTGTACACGTTAAAAACATGCCATTGCCACTGTACACGTTAAAAAAAAACATGGTATTACCACTGTACTTGTTTAAAATATAATTTAGTATTATGTTGAGAAAAAACTACAAAAAACATGGTATTACCACTGTACACGTTAAAAACATGCCATTGCCACTGTACACGTTAAAAAAAAACATGGTATTACCACTGTACTTGTTTAAAATATAATTTAGTATTATGTTGAGAAAAAACTACAAAAAACATGGTATTACCACTGTACATGTTAAAAACATGCCATTGCCACTGTACACATTAAAAAACATGGTATTACCACTGTATATTTAAAAAAACATGGTATTACCACTGTACATGTTTAAAATATAATTAAGTATATGTTGAGAAAAAACAACAAAAAACATGGTATTACCACTGTACATGTCATGAATCAGGCCTCTGTGGCTCTCTCCGACGGCCTCCGGAGGGCACCCTCTCCCGAGTACTAACGTTCAGGGACTACATTTCCCATACACCCCGTACCTGGGACTGATTACTGGCACAGGTGTTTCCCCTTAGCTTCCCTATTTAAGCAGCTCCCAGACTCTCAGTGTTTGCGAAGTCTTATATTGCCCCGGCTACATTTCTGAGCGTTTATCCCCCGTCTTGTCAGCTCTTGTGTATTACCTCGGACTGTTCTTACCTAGTGTGATTCTCTGCCGCCTGCCCCGACCCTCGCTCTGCTACTGTTTATTCTCCTGGATTATCCCTGCTGTTCGTGACGCTGTTGACTGATTACTGCCTGTTTAACTCTGCCTTTGATTCTAATAAAAGCTGCAGATGGATCCGTACGTCTCTGACTCTCCGTTACAGAAGACTTCGCCACACACGGAACCAGCAGCGATCTATCAGCT
>NW_015537932.1:41307-46832 GCF_001515605.1 Sinocyclocheilus anshuiensis | reverse complement strand
TCTCCAAATCTTCCCACCAGCGCCCAGCAGGTCTTCTTCAGCCACTTCCTGTTCCCCAACGGCCATGGTCACACATAGCTATAGACTTTGTCACTGATCTCCCCAGCTCAAGGAACTATACCACCATCCTAACGGTCATTGATCGTTTCTCGAAGGCATGCCGTCTCATACCCCTAAATAAACTCCCCACAGCCTTTGAAACAGCAGAGGTACTCCTCGAACAGGTCTTCCGTTTCTACGGACTCCCGGAAAACATTGTCTAAGACCGTGGTCCTCAGTTCACTTCCCGAGTTTGGTCCGTGTTCTGCCAACACCTCAATATTAACGTCAGTCTCACCTCTGGATACCACCCACAGTCTAATGGCCAGGTTGAAAGATTAAACCAGGAGTTGACCCGCTTTCTGCATGCCTATTGCCACCAGAATCAGAGCGACTGGAGTCGCTTCCTCCTGTGGGCGGAATACGCACAGAATTCTCTCCGCAAACCATCCACCGGCCTTACGCCTTTTCAATGTGTACTCGGTTTCCAACCACCCCTGTTTCCCTGGTCCGGAGAACCCTCAGAGCTCCCTGCCATCAACGACTGGCTCCAACGAAGTGAGGAAACATGGAATGCTGCTCATGTGCACCTCCAACGCGCCATCCGCAGGGTCAAGGAACAGGCCGACCGTCACAGGAGGTCAGGTCCCGCTTACACCCCAGGACAATGGGTCTGGCTCTCCACAAGAGACCTTCGCCTTCGGCTCCCGTGCAAGAAGTTGAGTCCCAGGTACGTGGGTCCATTCAAAATCATTAGACAGATCACACCTGTATCTTACTGTTTGGCTCTTCCCTCTAATTATCGTATCTCACCCACCTTTCATGTTTCCCTGCTTAAGCCCACCGGTTGTCCGAGAGGAGAGAGGGACCAGGAGGAGGCCATGAACGAGAGTCCCCCTCCCATCATCGTGGACGGATTCTCTGCCGCCTGCCCCGACCCTCGCTCTGCTACTGTTTATTCTCCTGGATTATCCCTGCTGTTCGTGACACTGTTGACTGATTACTGCCTGTTTAACTTTGCCTTTGATTCTAATAAAAGCTGCAAATGGATCCGCACGCCTCTGACTCTCCATTACAGTACACATTAAAAACATGCCATTGCCACTGTACACGTTAAAAAACATGGTATTACCACTGTATATTTAAAAAAAACATTGTATTACCACTGTACGTTTAAAATATAATTAAGTATATGTTGAGAAAAAACAACACAAAACATGGTATTACCACTGTACATGTTAAAAAACACGGTATTGCCACTGTACATGTTAAAAAACATGGTATTGCCAATGTACATGTTAAAAAATATATAATTTACCATAGTATTTGTTGAAAAAATCAACAACAAAAATATGGTAATTCTATGGTACTCCAATGCATTTAAAAAAAAAATTTCTATGCATGTTAGTTTAGACCTGTCAATTTTTTTTACAAGTGACATACTTTAATCCAGTGCACAAATATTCAGTAAACATCACTTTTGCTATTTTTTTTGCTAATCACAGTTTTGTTAATTGTCTTTTTCAGCATGTGGTTTAGTTAGCATGAGCCAGTATTAGCATCAAACACCGTTCCAGTCAGACAGACAGCAGACTCCCGCTTTATCAAACTGCATCAGGATACACGTGGGACAGCTTTACACTGGAATCCCCATAAAAGCTCATAAATCTGTTGGAGTCTCTCACAAGGACAGACCAGACGCTGCGTTAAACACCCCCACTGTGCTATAATCATTAGTCTGATTAAATTCCTCAGGACTTTTATATACAATTCAATCTGCCATTCTCAGTGTAGGACACCAGCAAAGTTGTAGTTTTCAACATCCGACTGTTTTAGCGTTGAACAAATAATGCTAAGATCCACTAAGAGACATTTACGTCCAACCAGTTTAAATCGAATAAAATTACATTTGGTGTTACAGCCGTGAAAAAAATAAAAAATGAATAAATGGCAATAAAAATAAACAATATTGATTGAATTTTGAAAAATAAGATTTATTGGTGTTATAAATAAAGTTGTTTCAGAGGCAAAGTTACATATTTCGATATAAAAGATTAAAAAAGCAAACCAAGTTTTAATTGGAATATTCTGCACTGATGAAACACTAAAAACAAAACTCAATTTTGATTTTGTGTTGACTTTAGGATGTGTTTCTACCTGATGTGACCCTTAACAATTGCTTTTCATAAATGCATTCAGAATTATGTTAAATAACATTTTATTTCAATGCACACTACCTTTTAAAAGTTTGGGGTCGTTTTTAATGTTATTTTAATGAAAGAAATCTCTTCTGCTCACCAAGGTTCCATGTATTTGATAAAAATACAGTAAAATCAGTAATATTGTGAAATATTTTCACAATTTCAAATAACTGTTTTCTATTTGAAGATATTTTAAAACGTAATTTATTTCTGTGACGCAAAGCTGAATTTTCAGCATCATTACTCCAGTCTTCAGTGTCACATGATCCTTCAGAAATCATTCTAATATGCTGATTTGCTGCTCAAGAAACATTTCTTATTATGATCAATTTTGAAAACAGTTGAGCTGCTTAATATTTTTGTGGAAACCATGATACTTTTTTTAAGGATTCTTTGATGAACAGAAAGTTGAGTTAATTTGAAATAGAACATGTCTTTACTGTCACTTTTGATCAGTTTAACGCACACTTGCTTAATAAAGCATTAATTTCTTGAAAAATGAATCAATCTTTCTGACCCTAAATGTTAGAATGTTAGTGTACATCAAGTATGTTTTTTCTTCTTTTCAAGATATTAAGACGATTTCTTTCAGCCTTGCATTAACATAATGATCTGCATCAAATGTTATCCGAAACATATTCATTCATGCATTCGTGACATGAGCTGTTGAAGTCGTGCATCATGGTCATCCGAGTGATGTCACGCCCCTCACAAACCCATTGTTTGTGTTTTTCCCAGCCAGCGGTGTCTTTTCATATGTGTGACATCATTCAGCAGCATAAAGGCCAGTGTTTCCCAAATCATGTCTTGCCTAAGGACAGCATCACTACTGCAGTATTCATTTCCAAGAACACTGGATCTGTCCTATAAAGACTAGTGTAATTTCACCCGCTGAGGATCATTCTTTTGTCGGAGCCCATTGCTGAACGTGAAAGATGCTCACCTTTGATGTGTCGCTGGCGATATTCACATCACGCCATTCATGAAACTCTGCCTGCAGACTAACAGTAGCTGCTCTGTTTCTGACTCGGATGTAGAGTAATGCTGGAAATCACGCACAGGACGTGATGCACTACACACAAATATGTTTAAATGTATGCTATTCTTACATTGGAAAAAGAAAAATCCAAGCCTGTATTGACCATTAAAAAAATCCCAAACTGCATATTGTTGAAAAATGCATTGGTTAAAGGTATTGCATTTTATAGAGAATTTTAGATATTCATCAATTAAGTTTCTTTAATATCTCAATTGTTTCTCATAGACCGAATTCTCAAGATTGAATTGAGCTTGGAGTCAGTCTTTTTTTGTTTGTTTTTTTGAAAGAAAGTATTACTTTTATTCAGCAAGGATGCATTACATTGATCAAAAGTGACAGTAAAGGCATTTATAATGTTGCAAAATATTTCTATTCCAAATAAATGCTGTTCTTTTGAACGTTCTATTAATCAAAAACCCTGAAAAAAAATGTATCGCTGTTTCTGCAAAAATATGAAGCAGCACAACTATTTTCAAAATTGATAATAATCAGAAATGTTTCTTGAGCAGCAAATCAGCATATCATACTGATTTCTGAAGGATCATGTAGCTCTGAAGACTGGAGAAATGATGCTGAAAATTCAGCTTTGTGTCACAGAAATAAATGACATTTTTCAGATTTGCGCAAGGTAATCGACATGCAATCAAAAGTCAGAAATTTCAAACATTTCTCATCAAATTCAGCTGCTCCACATTCATTTTACAGCTCTGTACTCGTACCGTGTCTCATTTGTGTCTATTTTTACTTCTTTCAGGAGAGACATCTGAGATAACGTGGATATGGTGGAGCAGTAACATGTTCCTCTGGGATCACATGTTGATCACTGACACATTTGTTTTGCTCGTTCTCACCATCAATAACTTTAACCAAATGAGGTGTTTGAGTCTCTCAGGAGGCTCTTTAGGGCTGGTTAAAGTTGTGAGCAGTTAAGTGAGAACATGTGTATTACTGCTGCTGTGCCTGACACACACACACACACACACAGACACACACACACACACAATCAACCATGGATTCTTTTTGTCCTATATGGACTTTTAGAAAACACACACACACACACACACACACACACACACACACTTTAAGCTCAGTCCTATAGACATAAGAGCAACCAGCTGTGCTGTACACTGCTTAAATTAGCTACTAGCTTGTGAATAAATTAGTTGTGAAATGTAGAAAGACAGTTAAAATGGCACAGAGCTTTAACACTTAAATACTGTTTATAAGGCATATTTGCTATTAAAAAGTTAGCTTACCAATGCAAAACACACTGACACAATTCTAAGGCATTCCACAGGGTCGACAGTGCATTGATATGTGGTTGTTAGGATATTCTGAGTGGTTTTGCTAGGGTTGCTAAGTCAGTGATACTGCTTGTATTCTTCCGTCAGTGTAAGTTTTTTGCAGAGTTTTATCTTCCAGCAAGCGGAAACGGTCTGATCACCTGATGATGATTGCTGATGATGTTTGACGTTAGCTGGGTGTAGATTTGCGTAGTCTGGTTGAGTGCTGTTTGTCTGTTGTTTTATTACAGATGAGGCTATCAGAAGGAAACTCACACACACGCACGGATCTGACAGACATTTCCTCTCAACACCTGATCACCTCTGAGGGCTTGATTACATGTTTACACAGCCAGATGTCACAGTGATGTCCGATGCTACACAAACACACGTTGCCCCTTAACAGGGACAACTCAACTGCCTGATACATTTCCATGCTGATCTCAAATGAACTTAAAAAATATTACAACTAGAGTCTGCACTTACTTAAATGTTTAGAAAAAAAAAGATTTTAAAAGAAATTTGTACAAAAACAGTGCTCAAAATAGAAGCTAAGGAGGTCAGATCAAACTTTTACTGCTTGGAGGATGCTCTTTTATAGCTCAAAAGACTTTCCATTATGTTTTATGATCAAAAGTAGAAATATAAATAGACACAAATGAGTGAATAGTTGTCCTATACACTCTCACTACACTCTCAGAAAAATGGTACAGAAGTTGTCACTGGGATGGTACCTTATCAAAAGGTACACTTTTGTAAATATACAGACTTTATATGCACACTTGAGGTACTAATATGCACACTTTAGGTACTAATATGCACATTTTAGGGACTAATATATACAATATGCACACTTGAGGTACTAATATGCACACTTTAGGTACTAATATGCACATTTTAGGGACTAATATATACAATATGCACACTTGAGGTACTAATATGCACACTTGAGGTACTAATATG
>NW_015537932.1:16781-40995 GCF_001515605.1 Sinocyclocheilus anshuiensis | reverse complement strand
CACACACACACACACACACACACACACACACACACACACACACACACACACACACACTTTAAGCTCAGTCCTATAGACATAAGAGCAACCAGCTGTGCTGTACACTGCTTAAATTAGCTACTAGCTTGTGAATAAATTAGTTGTGAAATGTAGAAAGACAGTTAAAATGGCACAGAGCTTTAACACTTAAATACTGTTTATAAGGCATATTTGCTATTAAAAAGTTAGCTTACCAATGCAAAACACACTGACACAATTCTAAGGCATTCCACAGGGTCGACAGTGCATTGATATGTGGTTGTTAGGATATTCTGAGTGGTTTTGCTAGGGTTGCTAAGTCAGTGATACTGCTTGTATTCTTCCGTCAGTGTAAGTTTTTTGCAGAGTTTTATCTTCCAGCAAGCGGAAACGGTCTGATCACCTGATGATGATTGCTGATGATGTTTGACGTTAGCTGGGTGTAGATTTGCGTAGTCTGGTTGAGTGCTGTTTGTCTGTTGTTTTATTACAGATGAGGCTATCAGAAGGAAACTCACACACACGCACGGATCTGACAGACATTTCCTCTCAACACCTGATCACCTCTGAGGGCTTGATTACATGTTTACACAGCCAGATGTCACAGTGATGTCCGATGCTACACAAACACACGTTGCCCCTTAACAGGGACAACTCAACTGCCTGATACATTTCCATGCTGATCTCAAATGAACTTAAAAAATATTACAACTAGAGTCTGCACTTACTTAAATGTTTAGAAAAAAAAAGATTTTAAAAGAAATTTGTACAAAAACAGTGCTCAAAATAGAAGCTAAGGAGGTCACTTTTACCTTTTACTGCTTGGAGGATGCTCTTTTATAGCTCAAAAGACTTTCCATTATGTTTTATGATAGAAATATAAACAATGTAAAATTAACTACCAGACTAAGAAACACCATTATTTCATTACAGAAAAAAGGTGCAAAAGATGTCACGGGGGTGGTACCCCTTCAAAAGTTACTAATATGTATTATTTTGGTACTAATATGTACACTTGAGGTACTAATATGCACACTTGAGGTGCTATTTTAGGGACTAATATATACAATATGCACACTTGAGGTACTAATATGCACACTTGAGGTACTAATATGTACACTTTAGGTACTAATATGCACACCTTAGGTACTAATATGCACACTTGAGGTACTAATATGTACACTTGAGGTACTAATATGCACACTTGAGGTGCTAATATGTACACTTGAGGTACTAATATGCACACTTGAGGTACTGATATGCACACTTGAGGTACTGATATGCACACTCGAGGTACTAATATGCACACTCGAGGTACTAATATGCACACTTGAGGTACTAATATGCACACTTGAGCTACTAATATGCACACTCGAGGTACTGATATGCACACTCATATGTACACTTTAGGTACTGATATGCACACTTGAGGTACTAATATGCACACTTGACAGTACCTGCTGTCTAGGAAAAAAAACTGAGACATTAAAAAGAAAGTTTGATTTAAAAAGCACCAGACACAAACAACCACACACGCCTAAATCAAGATGCCCCGTGGCCTTAAAAAGGAAGGGATGTCAGTGCGAGACACCAGACAAACACAAACACAAACACAAACACACACTCACACTCACACACGCAGAGGAAACAGGAAGACCCTTATCTGCACATGGGCTCCATATGAGTAATGGCTAATTAACTTGTTCCGCGTAAAACACCGAAAACACATTGTGCCTCTCCCTGATGGGCTCATAATACTTGATAACAAACCAGAAACAATCTAATAACAGATCCATGACTCTGTTAGATACAGCCATCGCAAACAAGTGTAACCTTTGATCACATTATAAAGGATGTGTTTCCTCCTTTGCTGTGCCAGGGAAAACATTTATGGCAATATGTGGCTTAATTACTCTCAGGTTTCTGGGTGTCAGGACATAATTATGCATTTAAAAGGGGTTTAAATATTAATATTATTCCTGTGTGGTTCATTAAGACAGAACAGCCTGCACCCTGAATTTAGTTTGCATCAGGTGTTTTGCTTAGATATAATTTGCAATAATTTGCCATTTGCAAAAAGTGATTGCAGGTTATAGAAATGTCTGTAGAATAGAATAGAAAGTCGAAAAGACTTTTTTTATTTGATTTATATGCATGGGAATGCACATGAGAAAATCTAAAAATGATAAATTATTAACAATTTTATTATAAAAAAAAGTTACAAAAAGTTATTAATTTAATTATAAAATTAAAGTTTACTTATAAATGTAATAATATTCCTAAATGGATTTCTGGATTTTTATTTTAATTAATTAATCAATGTATTCATTTAACTAATTTGATCAATAAATGTAATAATTTAATTCGAATTTAATTTCTTTTTTCAATTAATTTCATAATTAATTCGACTTTAAATAATTAATTTCATGTCACAATGTTCAATATGTTTGCCTATAATGACATAATCCAGAAACTTTATTATAATAAACACACACACACACACACACACACACACACACACACATATATATATATATATATATATGTGTGTGTGTGTGTGTGTGTGTGTGTGTGTTTGAAAAGAGCATTAAAGTACTTTCAAACCATTAGAAGCTTCATTAAACATTAGATATTTTCAGATATATGCAT
Organism: Sinocyclocheilus anshuiensis; assembly: GCF_001515605.1. Classification (NCBI taxonomy): domain Eukaryota; kingdom Metazoa; phylum Chordata; class Actinopteri; order Cypriniformes; family Cyprinidae; genus Sinocyclocheilus; species Sinocyclocheilus anshuiensis. The sequence continues at coordinate 38,328 of NW_015537932.1, read as the reverse complement.
CAATACATCAACTATTGATCTGTTAAGCATATGATAAGCAATTAATAGAGTTTAAAACTAATAATTAAATAGCCCCCTCTTATTATTATTATTAACATCAGAATGTTTTTTGACGTAATTTAAATCTAAATGACACAATTCAGTTCATAACTTCCATTACCACCATTATTGCATGATTAGTAATTGTAGGCTACATTCAAACTCGTCAAATGTACATTTTAATCGGGTTTAATAAAACTCTAAAGTGTGCCTTTAAACCTGATTAATGCATTTTCTTAACAGATAAGTTGATGCATAACGTCTCCAAACACTCGAAATCGTATATTTACTGAAATTATTCGGAATAAACGGAGTGTATAGGCTATTATGAAGCGACTCACTGTAGGGATCGTCTTTGCTCTTGGTGCCGTTGACTCTGCCGTCTTTCCCGATCCTAAGGAAGAACTTCTGGAAGGAGAAGAGCTTCCGCTGGCGCACGTCTCCCTGGAGGTGCACGTAGCTGCGCACATGCCGGCCGGAGGTGGAGGCGGACGAGGAGTTGGCGACCCTGAGCGCCCGCTGCACGGGACATGCGCTGCGACAGGTGACGCTGGACGCGAAGATCACGGAGACGGCGAGAAGATAGACGACACACACCGACCAGCATGCAGACACACTGTTACTCACTGTCCATCTCCTCATGGTACTTCTCATGGGACATGCTGCTCAGTGAATGTGCATGGATGCCTCTCGCTCCAGAGAACTCCACTCAAGACTGGTGAAGAAAGCATGAAGTTGTGGAATTAGGCTGAGGAGCGAGTCTGTAAAGCTTCTGATGGTGATATAAAGTGCTTTATTAATCCCATTTGGGAATGGTTATCATGGCAGCACTTATTCCTCCTGCGTTTACAGGGAATGTGTGTCAAAACGACCCTGTTCCTGGCATCCTGTCTCCCGATGTGATCTCCTACCTCCAGGAGGTTCACAGAAATGCTGCTGTCTCTCTCTTGGTTCCTCACCCCTCCCTACTCCTTGTCCGTCATTCTAGGTCCCTTCCTCCATTCTCACACTCACACGCAGCTTTTGCTCCTCCTTGTCATGTTTAGGGGTTTGTCTGATGGGCTTTTGTGAATGGCTGTTATCTGGAGCTCTTTGATAGTGGACTAGGAAAAGAGCACAGACAGACGCATGAAAAGATGAACAAACCTAACCAGAGGCCACTCATGATTGGTCCCATCTGATGATAAGAAGCTTTTAGTTTGATAAAGTTTCGGAATCTTCATGTTTCATCTTTTCTTTTTGTCGCAGATCACGTCCCTTTCACCGTGTACAATATCCTGAGGTCTAAAGCAACACTGCTTGAAAACACAAGACGTTGGTTTGGTCTGTTACACATTACATGCCATTATTATTCTGTGTTCGGAACGTGTTAACGAATTGATTATTTTAGTAGGACTACAGGCATTCAACTAACATTTAATTGAAGAAAACGATCAAAAGCAAAACATAGTTCAAATAGTCAAATTTACGAAATTGGCACCAAAACAAGAAATTCAAATCTTGTTCATAAAAGCTTATTTGGCTGTTTAAAGAAGATTCTACACTGCTGAAATAATCACCATGTATTGTGTTAATATGAAGACATTTTCCACTGATTACACAGGTGTTTTACCGTTTTTTTTCAATTCCGCATTGGGTTAAAGGAAATGTCTGTGAACTTAATAGATAATGTCCTGGCAGAAAATGATCTACTTTTATTTTGTATGAACCAAATGAATAAAACTACGTTTGTTCTTCAGTTAAACGCAAAAGGAGATGTTTAAAAAAAAAGATTATGCTGCTCTTGTCCATATACAGTGATAGTTGTAGCCCGGTCTCATGAAAATGCGTATAAATAGTACGCCAAATAGAAACGAAAACTCGTGGTATTGATACGGAAAAATTGACTTTGGCGTGCATATGATACGCATGTGTTTGGCGTGCATATAATACGCAGTTTTCGCGTGCATATGATACGAAATATGTTGGCGTGCGTATTTAAACGCACTTTCATGAGATCGGGTTGATAGTTCATAGTGAGCATGCTTCAAAAAGACATAAAAACAGCCTAAAAGTAGTCCATAATACTCACAGTGTTCACACAAAAGAAGACAAATAGGAGAATGTCCAATAATGACAATCATTTCCAGGTAAACTATTCTTCTAACTTCTATTCTTTGTTTATCAGTAGCTGTGAAAGTTCTAGCTCAATTTGTCAGACGAGTCCTATTGCTCTGTCAAATTTCGTTCAAAACAAGATCTAAACACACCTCCATTCCATTTCCACTCAAAACTGAGTGGAAAAGTTTTGACTTTTGCATTGACAGATCGCACACAGTTTTATGGAGTATTGATGAACTGAAATGTGTTTCCAGTGACAATGTCTTGTGTGGTTGGGTTTATCTGCCTTCTCAAACATCACTATCTTATCTGCATTTCCTGCTTTGTTTCCCCCTAAAAGCCTTTTCTGGATTCTAGAAATGAGGCTGGCTTGTTACCCTCTTACGATCACACCAACGTGTTTATTTTTTCCTTGAAATATTAAATCATAAAAAGCCATAGTGCCGTAAAACGTATCCAGTCCTAGTCACACATTCCTGCATTTTAACGTGCTACGAGTGCGCAACATGATTCGCTTTCTGTGAGGCTTTATTTTTTGTAACCCACGGATAAAACTCAAATAAGTCATGGATTAAAAAAAAAAAAGGTCATGGATTTTATTTGAAAAACATGCAGTAGTCAATCGAAACGAGGCCTTTCCCCTCTCCTTTTTCGGGCCACATGTAATATAAGAAAGATTTGGAGGATTGTGCTGAAGCCAGAGGTTTATCTTTCTCTGTGACCTGGGTTTTATCGGTTAGTTTTATCTCGATAGATCTATCTCCCGGTAATGTTCCTCAAATCCAGTTAGAAACAGCACAGTTTCCCGACTTCCAATGAGAGACTTACATCAAATAACAGCATACTTAGAAAGAATATTGAATTAAAGTCCACCATTTTTTTTTGTGGCAAAACTACAAAATAAATGCATAATTTGTTGAATAGAATATATATGTGCAAATACTTTTTACATAAAATGTTTTAAAAGTAAAATAAACAAAAGTCAGGACTCAAGGGTGATTATTCAAATTTATTATAATGCACAGATACGAAATTTTTCAGTCGATATCAATAGCCGATTATTCAGAATGTTACCTGCTGAAACCGATAATTTTGTTTTTTTGTAAATTATACAGGGAGCCCTCTCTTTTGGTATATAATATTAGAGGTTAAAATTAACAACAAGACTATTATATTCAATGCTGTTTATTTTCAGATAGAAACACTCAAAATAAAACTTTGTAAACAACTCAATTACACAGAAGGTAGTTTTCCTAAAAACTTATCTTCATGACGGATTTATTCAAACATACTGTATAATTAACAGTAATTAAGCTCCCTCTAGTGTTTTTTATAGCTAACTACTAACTAATGAAGGGAAATGTAGTTCAACCCTGGTTTGAACTATGGGTGATTCATAGGGTCAAACAGAACCCACGTTAATAACGCTGCATTAATGCTTTATTATTACTTTAACTTGGACAGCCCTAAACTTCATGCAAGTTTATGTCTGACGTGTTTTTCTGCCCCCTTTTGATTGACAGGATATATTCGGCCCTGATCATCGGCTGTTTTTAATATATAATAGATAGTTGCTTTTAGATAGTTAGTTTTATAATAGATAGTTTGCAGATAATTGCTTTTATCGGCCGATACATCGGTGCATCCTTTTGGGGTTTGTTCAAATCATAACCCTGAGTATTTGTGATGGTGATGCTGCTTATATTTATATTCAGTAGATTTCAACCTGGCTCAGAAATCTCTGTCTCTTTGAATGCTATTAGTTTTCATCCATTCTGGGCTTGAGCAGTTTTGCCAGTCACTAAAAGTAAATATTTGATGAAGCGAATGTCCACTGAAGGTGTCGGGGTGTCCGCTTGCAGCGATGGTTTCTTGTTTTCCGCTTCTGGACATGCTTGTCATGAAATCATTGATCAGTTGAGCTGACCTTATACATATGTAAACCAACGGATATAATATAATCTCATCATAACCCAAGGATTATACTTTAAGCTGTTTAATTTAACACTTAATTGAACTTGTTCACTCCACAAGGTGCTGTGTGCTCATGATATCGCAGTGCGTGCGCCTCCACTGACGTGTCCCCATTCGGTCCGAGGTGTAAAGCTAGACAAGTTGTTCTAGTTAAGTAATATTATGAAGTGATCTGCTTTTAGTTTAATCAGGACCATTGAATCTGCTCTGACTGGACGTCTGAATTATTTAGTGGTACACAGGAAAGGGAAGTCGCCTCGCTGCCATTTAAGAATCGCACTGCGTATGCAGACCTCTTTTGCTGGATGTACATTATGGTAACGTGTGATTATATAACCGAGCTAAAATCAAGGTTATGTAATGTGCTTTGTCATGAAACACACAAAATCTAGGGCACTAACATGGTGTGACAGTGCTGACAAATGTGATCGTTCTGTGACCTAGCTGACAGCGCTGCGGTGCCAAGTGGGTTTCAAGTTATAAGGGATAGAAAAACCGGCCAAATCTGACCCGACCTCTGTAATGGAGCCTGAATTGGCACGGTTTGGATTGCAGAGTCACCTCTTCCCATTTTACGGTGACCTGAAAAAGTGTTGCTAGTAAAGAACAAACAATTGGTGAGTGGCAGGCTACATTTAGTAGTGGACTAAGCTTTGAAGTTTCTATCAATATTTCTGCATGTCCTGTCCAAACCCTTAGTACTGTACGTGCAAAGGTCTGAAACTCCATCAAAAATCTGGAAATGTTTATTTAATTTCATTTAAACACATCAGCATATTAGAATGATTTCTGGAGGATCATGTGACACTGAAGACTGGAGTAATGATGCGGAAAATTCAGCTTAGCATCACAGGAATAAATAACATTTTAAAATATGGAAAAATAAGATTTTAGGATTAAAAATGTAATTAATAAAAATATGCTTCCATTGAAGCTCAAGATGCTCTGTTGAACATCTCAAATCATGCTGGAGAACATGATCATCTGGTTTTGTGCATGCCAATAGTGCTGCTGTCATTAACACAAAATTGAGAAAAATCAAATACTAAGACATTCTGAAGTTCATATTTATTTTTCAGTATGTGGTTAAATATCTGGTTTGGTTTCCTAAACCAATTTGCGCCAATATATACGCAAAGACTGAATCCAGTATAGTTTATGTTTATTTATAGTTTATGCAAATTGCTAAGCTAAGAACATGATATTCTACTAAGAAAAATAGAAAAAATACTGTTCAAAATGTTGGGTTGCTCACCAAGGCAGCATTTCTTTGCTCAAAATACAGTAAAAACAGTAATATTGTGAAATGTTACTACAGTTTCAAATAACTTATTTCAATTTGAATGTATTTTAAATGTAATTTATTTCTGTGATCAAAGCTGAATTTTACTCCAGTCTTCAGTGTCACATGATCCTTCAGAAATCATTCTAATATGATGATTTGCTGCTCTAGAAACATTTCTTATTATCAATTTTGAAAACAGTTTTTACTATATAATATTTTTGATGCATTTTATTTTCAGGATTCTCTCATAAGGTTCAACAGAACAGCATTTATTTGAAACTGAACTCTTTTGTAACATCACAAATGTCCTGTCACTTTTGATCAATTTAATCCACCCCTTGCTGAATAAAAGTATTAATTTCTTTAAAGTATTAATTTCTTAAAAATAACAGTATTATACAGACCTCTCTGTATACGCTCGCTGTGTTTTGAAACAGAGTTCGGATCTCATACATGGACTCAGAATTATCTGAAAGCAATCAAGCAAATCAAACAGCAGACAACAGGCCTTGCACACATCATGACTGCATTTATTTATAATTTTAGCAGCAGTATAAAACGTTCAGCCCTGTTTTAAAGGCCAGAGAGGATTGACCTGCAACACCTCCATCCTCAGTGACAATGTGCATTTAACTGGTTAACAATGTCTTTAACGTTTTTGAGCATCCTGCCTCATAAGCACAGAGCACCAACAGAAAAGTCTGCAGCACCATAACAGCACCATGAATCCCCGTGAGCAATACAACGTTCACACAGATGGATCCATATTTTCAAATGACGGTAATAAAAGCACATGAACTAGAAAAACCTACCACAAATACAGTGCAGATATAGGAACAGTTCACACAAAAATGAAAATTTGCTGGAAATGTCCTCACCCTCAGGCCGTCCAAGTTGTAGATAAGTTTGTTTCTTTATCTGAACAGATTTGGAGAAATACAGCATTACATCAGTTGCTCAATGGATCCTCTGAAGTGAATGGGTGCCGTCAGAATGAGAGTCCAAACAGCTGATAAAAACATCACAATAATCCACAAGTAATCCACACCACTCCAGTCCATCACTTAATGTCTTATGAAGTGAAAAGTTGCATGTTTGTAAGAAACAAATCCATGGTGTTTAATATTAAACCATTGCTTCTGGCCAAAATATGAGTCCTCTTTTAATAATATTGCCATCTCCAGTTTAAAAAAAAGTTGTCTGAACCAGGGGAGAAATATGCACAGATTAAGCACCGCTTACAAGCAAAAGCAGTCCAAAACAGCTCTAAACAAATATGTTGGTGGATTTTGATTTGAGAGGACAACAGGGGATAGACTTTTTCACTGGAGGAAGCGTTATTATGGATTATGGACTTCTTAATGATTTGTTTCTTACAAACATGCAGTTTTTCACTTCACAAGATGTTAACTGATGGACTGGAGTGGTGTGGATTATTGTGATGTTTTTATCAGCTGTTTGGACTCTCATTCTGATGGCACCCATTCACTGCAGAGGATCCATTGGTGAACAAGTGATGGAATGCTACATTTCTCCAAATATGTTACAATGAAGAAACAAACCCATCTTGGATGGCCTGAGGATGAGTACAGTTTCAGCAAAACATTTCTTAGATCCTGTGTAAAGATTCATTAAAAAAAAACTATTTATGGTTATAATTTGTTAAGTTGTAAGAAATGTGATTTTTTTAAAAATTAAAATAATAATGGTTGAATGGAAACTAAACTAGACCAGATCTTTTGTAAGCTCAAAAATTCTAATGCTACTGGCTCCTTTGGATTTTTTTGTACCTGACATATTCATACCTGCATTTTCATCACAACACTAAATATGATTCACTGACTGACAAGAACTCTCACTACATAAGTTGTTCAATGAAGTTACAAATACATACTGATTATAAAGTACCATTTCTCATCTCTTAATGCAATACAGCCTGTTATTTCACAGTCATTTGAGTCACTTTTTAATATTTTTCTTACTTTAGTCATTTCCTTTTTGAATTTTCTCTGTATTTATAATGATGAATCTTAGGCCATCATATGTTTATAGCAGGAAATAGAAACTGCTTGGGGAAAATGCTTTTATGGCAGTATCCAAATTAAAACAAATAATCAACAAATGTAGCAAATACAAAAATAAAAATAAAATAAAATTATCAATTTATGTCGAGATGTTAGTGATAGTATTTGCTTTGTCCATGCAAATTTTCAAAACATCTTTCACAAACCCCCCCCCAAACTAGGGTGCTTTCACACTAGCACTTTTGGAAGCAACGGGGTAAACAGCTGCTGGCTTGATGACGCAAACGAACCGCGGTTCGGACCCAAATAAAAGAATATGAACACAGTCCAGTGGGGGCAGGGGGAGGGGGGAGCAATCGAACTCGGGTTCGGGCCAGGCAAGCGAACCAAGTGTGAAAGCACCCTTAACTCTCTAAAATCAAATTTATGCCCTAAATTTTTCATGCAGCCTATTAATTTCAGTCTAATGGCAACTTGGATTAATTTGTTAATAATTCTGCACACATATCCGCAAATTATTGAATTAACTTTAGATCTGTGAAAAACAAGTTTATAAAACTACACTAATTTAAGAAGTGCACATTTTGACTTTGAAAGCGTTGCATAATGTTCATCAGACTGTGGTCACATGACACTTCAGATAATAACAACTACTTTTTCTTAATGAATAACCTGAATATCAGCCTGTACGTGCAAAAACATTTGCTCGCTTCATGGCAGTTTTCAACTGATCCATGATATAAACAAAATATATATATATAAAGTGGGTCGGTAAAGACAGGTGTCTTGCTGTGTGCTCAACCAGTTCTTGACTTGGGTTAAAAAGAAGAATAACAACAACAAAAAGTCCAAAATGAGTGCAAAAAATAACATAGGTTAACTGTCTAACTGATGTTGAATCCTGTAACTAAAGCTTTAAGTATTTGGAAGTATTTCAAGATGCATTTAAAGACAAATGCAGGGAACACATCGTCAAAAGCCAAGGATTCTTTTGTTCAAGTAAAACCCACATATTTTTCATATATCTGAGAGGGACGTCTGCGTTTCTAGAGCACCATGAACCGCTGCGTGCAGTGTGTCCAGTAGTTTGTGCTTTTGGTCAATGACCCAAGCCTGACCTCTGCAGTGTTACATCAGACAAGTGACACAACACTGCTTGCGGATCGAGTGCAGCGAGCAGCGACCCAGCAGCTTGAGTTTCTCACAGAAACGTGTCGACATGCTGTTTTTCTTACAAACTAGGCCTGCAAAGAAGAGAAACAAAATAACAAAAAAGGGGTTTAACATTAAAAATAAGCTATAAAGCCATGGGATGGTATATTAAAATTATTTATGTTAGCACAACTTTATATTTATATATATATTATATATATATATATTCCAGAATGTTGTTTTGTATGTACCTGGGGAAAAAGATTTTTGGTGTCTTGCACAAAAAGACCACATTTTTCATGGATAAAAATGGAATACAATGGCACATGTAAGCCATGCTTAAAGATGTATAAATTGTCATTGCATTAGATAACAAAATATTAAAGGGGTGGTTGATTGCGATTTCACTTTTGTTAACATTAGTTAGTGTGTAATGTTGCTGTTTGAGCATAAACAATATCTGCAAAGTTACGAAGCTGAAAGTTCAATGCAAACGGAGATATCGTCTTTTAAAATTCTGGCAGTTTAATGTCTACAAAAATGGCTGGTAGGGACTACAACGAGTTACTTCCCGGGTTCGAGACATCACAAACCCAGATAAACCCCACCCTCGGGAAAAGGCAGTTTATGTGAAAAATAATGCGTTTTTTTTTTTTTTAACGAAGCATTAACACATGTTAGACTGCACCCCATAAACACAATCAAGCCTAGAAAAAACCCAGTGAACCACCCCTTTAAACCAAATAATGTTTATTAAGTTCAAAGACAGCTGAAAAAGAAGTTGGTTGGGTTTTAGTAAAATAACTTGCTGATAGTGGATCAGGATGTTAGTGGATCATGTTGATAGTTAATGTAATGAAATACACCTGTGGTTTCTCTGCTAGGTCACCTGTGTGAACTTGAGGAGAACTGACTCAATCGGTGTTATTATAGTATCATCGAGATACTAGTTTTGATTCATATTTTGAAATTGTTTTTATCAAATGCAATGACATTCAGGCATTTTTAAGTGTCCAAATGCATTTAGGGGCCATTGTAGGCTTATCATCAATTATGAAACAAACAGAACATAATATTATATAATAGAGTTTACCTAAATCAGTTTTACACTCCTCTGGGCTGCAGTTCTGCACACTGTCAGGTTTATTGTTTTTTGCACAGAGTGATGTCTTTTCTTCCTCGCTGGATTCCTCACTTATGCACCTCACCGCTCGCTTCTGAACGCCTCCACCACAGCTTCTGGAGCACTGTCAATCCGTGATGACATCACAGATGCTCAGGGAGGGGTGTATAACAATTTTTGTCCAATAAAATGCTCTTTGGAATGAGAACGTCCCGCCCACTTGATTATAAATAACCACATACTTCAGACCAAAAACGGCAAGTCACAAATCATAGAATGGAAACTATAGCTGGTTAGTCTTTGATTCATCCCACACCAACTTTCTGTTTTAATAGGAAATCATCTACAGTTCAAATGATTTGGGGGTGGTAATTCATTTGTAACCTTATAAATATCTTAACTGTCACTTTTGATCAATTTAATGCATCCTTGCTGAATAAAATTATAAATTTTGTTAAAAAAATCCTTCTAAGCCTGAACTTTTGAAAAGTAGTGTCCATATATATATATATATATATATACATACATATATATATATATATATATATATATATATATATATATATATATTGCAGCTAGTTGCCAGGGCATCATTTCTCATTTTTATTTATTTTAACTTAAAGTACTAAAATAATTAAAACTAAAAAAACAAACAAACAAACAAACAAAAAGAACTAAAACTAGTAAATTTAAAAAAAAACTATATACTGTAGACATATTTAAAAAATATTTAAAAAAATCAAATAAAAATGACAAAAACAAACAACAAATTCAGTAAAACTTTAACTAAAATTCAGGTGAAAATATACAAATAAAAATTTTAATAGGAAATCATCTACAGTTCAAATGATTTGGGGGTGGTAATTCATTTGTAACCTTATAAATATCTTAACTGTCACTTTTGATCAATTTAATGCATCCTTGCTGAATAAAATTATAAATTTTGTTAAAAAAATCCTTCTAAGCCTGAACTTTTGAAAAGTAGTGTCCATCATCACATTGCATTTGTCACAATATCAAGCCAGACACTTTATTTACTCCTTTCTATAAATGAACACTGAGGTTTTGGCAGTGCGTTACCTGACCCCAGGCTTCAGTCGCCCAGCTGGTGCAGGGCTGCAGATTGCAGGACTCAGTGCTGCTGGGTTTGAGCGTGACGTTGCAGTGCTGGTACTCAGGGCAGTACACACGTCTTTCCTTCACTCCGCGGCCACATATTTAAAAAATATTTAAAAAAATCAAATAAAAATGACAAAAACAAACAACAAATTCAGTAAAACTTTAACTAAAATTCAGGTGAAAATATACAAATAAAAACAAATTCAAAATATTAACAAAAACTATAATAGTATATCAATGATACTAAAAACAAAAAGTAATAAAAATGACAAAAACACAACAAAATTGCTAAAACTTTAACTAAAATTAAGATGAAAAAAACAAACAAATTCAAAATAATAACAAAAACAATAATATGTGACCCTGGAGCACAAAACCAGTTTTAAGTCTCTGGGGGATATTTGTAGCAATAGCCAACAATACACTGTATGGGTCAAAATGATCGATTTTTATCAAATTATCGATTATGCCAAAAATCATTAGGATATTAAGTAAAGATCATGTTCCATGAAGATATTTTGTAAATTTCCTACTGTAAATATATCAAAACTTAATTTTTGATTAGTAATATGCATGGCTAAGAACTTAATTTGGACAACTTTAAAGGCGATTTTTTTCAAAATGTTGATTTTTTCCCACCCTGATTCCAGATTTTCAAATAGTTGTATCTCGGCCAAATATTGTTCTATCTTAACAAACCATACATCAATGGAAAGCATATTTATTCAGCTTTCAGATCATGTATAGACCTCAATTTCAAAAAATTGACCCATATGACTGGTTTTGTGGTCCAGGGTCACATATGCCATATTACATAAGGCATCAATGACACTAAACACACACACACACACGCACGCACGCACGCACGCACGCACGCACGCACACACACACACACACACAAAAACGAATTCAAAATAACAAAAACTATAATATAGTATATCAGTGACACTAAAAACACACACAAAAAAAAACGAATTCAAAATAACAAAAACTATAATATAGTAGTATATCAATGACACTAAAAACAAAAATTAACAAAAATGACAAAAAGACAACAGAATTAAATTTTTTTTATTAAAATTTAAATTGAAACAGAAAACATAAAAACTAACTCAAAATATTAACAACAAAAAAATATTAACAGTATTTTCTGCATTGTAGCATGAGTATGTGCACCTCTCCCCAGGGTGAGAACATCCACTGCAGGCAGGGCTGGGTGTTGCAGGGCAAACTGCTGTTTGGTTTGTATGAAAGAGCCTGACAGTGAAAAGGCCTCAATGGACGTCTGCTCTGAGTGTCGAAGCACTGCACTTCTCGATGCTTCGTATCAGTCACACAGCCTTCAGGACACTAAAGAAAGGGGGACGTCACAGTTCATTGCAGGATACAGTCATTTAAGTTTGTTTTGAAATGGTGGCTTTACCTTGGACCAGTTACCACTCTTCCAGGTGGCACAGGGTCGCAGGATACATCGTCGGGCAGGTTCTGGCCTCTTCACACTGGCACAGTCTTCCTCACGCTCTGAGCTGCAGGCTACTGATCGCCAGACTGCACCAAGACCACACGTAGTGGAGCACTGGGACAAAAAAATACATATTAGTATCAGTACTGCATAATTAGTACTGCAATTACCTGCCAAATGAACATGGGTTGCTCTAAGTAATGTGCAAATAAACAGATACACTAGCACTCAGAAGTTTGGGCTCAGTAAGAAATTAATACTTTCATTCACCAACAATACTGCAAAACTCCTCTCATTTTCTTCAGAAAATGCTGTTCTTCTGCACAAATTTTTGCAATTAATTCAACTTGAACCGCCTAATGTAGAGACTCATTCAAACTTTCCTTTTTAAAAACTTTATGCCTCCAGTGTGCTATTTTTCAAAATAAACACTATAGTTTTCATAGATATTTAAGGTTAAATTATTTTGTACATGATTAAATGTGTCTTTCAAAATACCATAATACTGTAATATTTACACTGCAAAAAGTGTAAATGTATTCCTCTGTATTTTTTCCCAGTACAAATATCTAACATTTTTAAAGCAAAATACATCAACTTAAGAAGCAAAATTATGTAAAACAAAGTCTTTCTTTTCAGATAAATATATCGAAATTAAGTGAGTTTGTGTTTAAAAAATGAAAGAAAGAAAAATCTGCCAGTGGGTTCAGAAAAATAAACTTAATTCAAAAGGATAATAAGTAAATTTTTCTAACTCCATTGGCAAATATATTTTCTTGTTTTAAGCAACTTAACTTGATTAAAGAATGTTTAGATATTTGTACTGACAAACAAGACAAAAATACTGAGGAAGAAATTAACTAATTAACTAAACTTACCCAAACCTTTAACACTATTCTTTTGCTGCCATGCAAACACTAGTATTTCCTTCTGGGAATGCAAATCTAGGCATAATTCAATGCGGGAAATGTAAGGCATAATGCCATAAGTTAGCATTCTTACATCACTCCAGTTGCCCACTTTCCAAAATGCATTCCTACTGACGGGATCTCGTGCATTCAGGTTCCCGTAGTCATCCGTGGTGGTCACCGTCTCTGGCTTCTGCCTGCTTGTTTTAGGCGCATTACCTTTGCTGGGACTGTTTGGTGTTTGTGAGGCTTTTCTCAGTATCTTCACTGTAGGAACAGTTGCTTGTGGACTTTGAGTATTCAAATGTGGCACTTTAGGGTTAGGGATGGTATTTGGTTCATATGAGCTTGTTGTTTTCTGCAACACTGGGGATGTTGTCAAATGATCATTGTATTGGGTTCTACTAGTAGTGGCTGGTTTTGCTGTGGGGATGTTAGTATGCAATGGTGGGACAGCAGATGTGGAGACTTCTTCAGGTGTGCTGGTAAACATGTCATCCTCGTGTGCCCTTTCTTCTCCGGTTGGACCTTCTACTATGTAATCATAACCCGGCGTGTAGCTTTTATCCGGAGGGCGTAGGTCTGTGCTTCCCTCCTCGTCCTCAGTATTTGTTGGAACCCATCCAGGACCACCTTTGCGATCATCCCTCACCAGGATAAAGTCTTGGTCGTCTTCATGGATTATGTCAGATGTTGTGGATGTTGGGCAAGTGTTGGTCGTAATGGTAGTAGAGGTGTTTGGAGGCATGATAGTGGTGCTATATCCTGGTGTTTGGGTCCCAGGGGCCTGCGTTGGGATTTTAGGAGGGACTCTAGGTCGGAATCGTGAACCCGTCCATCTGTTAGTGGACGAGCAGCTCTGGAGGTTACAGAGGATCGTGGAACGAGGTCGATTGATATAATTTTTTTTTTTAAATTTTTTTTTTTAAAGAAATTAATACTCTTATTCAGCAAGTACTCATTAAATTGATCAAAAGTGATAGTAAAGTCATTTATAATTTTTACAATAGATTTCTATTTCAAATAAATGCTGTTCTTTTGAACTTTCTATTCATCAAGTTATTCTGAAAAAATATAGTCCACAAAACCATGAAGCAGCACAACACCAGGGGCCTGCGTTGGGATTTTAGGAGGGACTCTAGGTCGGAATCGTGAACCCGTCCATCTGTTAGTGGACGAGCAGCTCTGGAGGTTACAGAGGATCGTGGAACGAGGTCGATTGGCAGGGTTGCACCGGCTGGGTTGTTTTGCCACACACTTGACGACTCTTGACTTTATCCCTCCATCGCAGGACAGAGAGCACTGCGGGATGACACGCAATCATAAGTTTGGGTAACACAAAAATTTAATAATATGACAATGCAACTAATTACTACGTATGAATCAGGGCTGCATGATTTGGGGCACAAAAAAACTATTTTGCCCACATTTTGTGAGTATACATCAGTATGGCTATAAAAAAAGTATTATTATTAAAAATATATATAAAAAATACAAATTAAAAACAAAATTAGAAATATTGCTATTGTGATATATCACTGTAAAAAAATACATGGAGTATTTTAGAAACAATATAATAATTTTACATTACAATTGTGAAATTACAATACTAATATTTATGGCTGTCTTAATGCTGTACTTCTCTCTAAAACATTCCAGGCATTCATTTACTTAATTAAATTGCAGCATTTGCAATTTGATAATCGCACTAAGCCATTTTGAAGTTTCGGTTTTACTTTGATTAATCGTGCAGCGCCACTATGAATATGTACATGCACGACTGAGTTTTGACAGACAAAAGATTTTCATTGAACAACTAACTTGAACTTTGGTCTCTTCCTCACACAAGGCTATTGCATGACTTGAAATAAAGCACAAATCATATATACTGTATATACACGTTTTATGAACAGTATTATGACTTTTACTGTGGTTTTTGTCCTTATGAGCGTCTTAGCTCAAAGTAAGTCAAATTGTAAGAAAAAAGTAATATGAAACAAAATGAGGGTAAGGAAATGATCACAGAATTAAAATTTTCAGGGTGTTAAAATTTTTTTTAACCCTGAACAATGTAAAACAATCTACAAAACATGATACAGAGCCACTAAGAGGACATGGTGATAGAAAAATATTAGATGGAAGGAAAAATTATATTTCAATGCATTTGTGTTTGAGGAAAATCAATCCGTTCCCCTGTCAAACTTTGCATTCGCTTGCAAAACATTTGCATTCTCTCACAAAACATTTGCGTTCCCATTTGCCCACAAAAGATCTGAAATATAGTCACACCTCATTACAGTATTTCCATCACAAAAGTTTTACGAAAAAACGTTTCTCGAGGGAATGCATACATTTTGTGAACAAACGCAAACGTTTTTGTGAGTGAACGCAATGTTTCTTGAAGGAACGCAAAAGATTTGTGAGTGAATGCAATGTTTCTTGGGGGTGCACAAAAATTTTATGAGCAAATGCAAAAATCTTACAAGCAAAAACAACGTTTCTTGGGGGAATACAAAAGCATTGAAATATAATTTTCCCTCCCATTTTTGAAATATTACCCACCTCGCTCCAGTTCCCCAGAGTCCATTCGGACCCACATGGTACGTCTCGGTTGCAAGGTACCACAGGTTTGGGTTTGAGCAGCTGCTTACAGTCCCCAGGGTGAAGAACCCGCTCCTCTCCGGCCACAGTCCGCACACACAGAATAGTGCGCTTTTTCACTCCGTTTGGACCGCATGTAGCCGAGCATGTCTGCCATCCTCCCACCCACCACCTGAGGTCAGTAGTTTAGGTGCACAGAGCATTCAGTGCAACTATTGGGATGTAGGAATAGAATACTAGCATACTGCTGACTACATACTCCACAGTATACACTAATACCATTCAATGGTTTGAGTTTGCATCACAGCAATAAATTACATTTGAAAATATATTACAATAGAAAACAGTTATTTTAAATTGTAATAATATTTCATAATTTGACTTTTTACTTGGTGAGATTGGTGAGCATAAAAGACGTCCTCAAAATCATTTACAAAAAACCCAAACTTTTGAACAGTACTGTACGCTCTTTATGGCCTACTATTTTATGTGAAACAATATGCAATAGGCAAAGTTAAAATTTCCTATTAAAAGAAAATAAATAGCATTTTTAATCTAGGTTCATGTACAATTAAAATAATGAGTCAAGAAAAAGATTTTAAAAGCCTCAGTTGATATAATTTCTGGTTCTCCATCACACTGGAAATGAAATACAGTGCTGAATTATGCTATACATGTAGTTGATCAGCGTAGTATACTCTGCTGTGTAATGACCATTCTGGGAATTATTGTAGGTCTTCTGGGTACTCTATGCATACGGAAATGCTGCATTCTATATGCAGTATACATATTACATACTGGAGATATAATAAATAAGACTAATATGGTGGCGTAGCCATTATTTAGTA
Organism: Sinocyclocheilus anshuiensis; assembly: GCF_001515605.1. NCBI lineage: Eukaryota > Metazoa > Chordata > Actinopteri > Cypriniformes > Cyprinidae > Sinocyclocheilus > Sinocyclocheilus anshuiensis. The sequence continues at coordinate 21,693 of NW_015537932.1, read as the reverse complement.
GTGTACCTTGCAGGGCAGTCCATGTTCTTGCACTTGCGATGCCTGTCATCAGGACGTGTGCTGGGGTCACACAGTGCTTCCTCGACCACACCAACCTCTGCCTCAAAACAGCGCACGGGCTGATGCTGCTCACCTGTACAGAGACAGAAAGTCACATGCTATCAAAGCCCTGCTGGAGTAACCGATATCAATATAAACACATCAAAATATCCTTTATTTATAAGTAATGACACTACAGTTGAACTATAGATTGAATAAAGAAAAATCTTGTTCCATACCAAACCCACAGGTGGTGCTGCAGTCAGTCCAGGCTCCATATTTCCAGATGTGCGCTGGTTCCAGAATTTCGTTCCCCAGTGAACGAATCCTCTTAATGGTGTACTCATATTTGACACCGGGGTTTGCCTCTTGGAACAACAGCTGAACATTTCACATTGAAAGAAAAACATCCATCATTTAATGGACAGCATTCAACAAATCATCATGTTTTGCAAGTGCCGCCAGCCAACAACTTTATTTCCAAATCTTTCTAATATAAATAATGTCAGAAGAAGAGTGATAACTCAAACTATCTGTGTCTGTTACGATAATGATTTTATTTTTCACAAGAGAATTTAATTAAATCAAAATTCTGTATTCTAACAAAAATGCTTTCTTCGCAAATTGTCCATTGGTTCATTAAAGAAATATTCAGGTTCAATACAATGGGCTGTTTTTGTGAAATGTTTACCATGATTAACACAGAAAATAACACACTTTAACACTCTTTAATCAGTGTGTCAAAACAACAAAAATTGCATTTTCAGTCAAAGCAAAATACACACAGTTTTGAAAGAACAGGTAGTAAATGACTTTACATTTTTCGTATTTATGCCAACCTTTTCTGTGCTCAACAAAACTTAATTTGTGCTAGAAAGGGGTGTAATGCAGCTATCCATAAAACATTATTTTAATTATTATTATACATTTTTGTAAGCTTTACATTTCAAAATGTCTCACCCTATAGATTTCCAATGTTTGTGCATTACTGTAAACACAATTTTGCTTGTTTTTATAAATGGCATGGTGTCTATAGAGTTTAATTGATATTGAACCCAGAATATTCCTTTAATATATTGCCGTATGTAATATGGCATATGTGACCCTGGACCACAAAACCAGTAATAAGGGTAAATTTTTCGAAATTGAGATTTATACATCATCTGAAATCTGAATAAATAAACTTTCCATTGATGTATGGTTTGTTATGATAGGACAATATTTGGCCGAGATACAACTATTTGAAAATCTGGAATCTGAGGGTGCAAAAAAATCTAAATATTGAGAAAATCGCCTTTAAATTTGTCCAAATGAAGTTCTTAGCAATGCATTTTACTAATCAAAAATTAAGTTCTAATATATTTACAGTAGGAAATTTACAAAATATCTTCATGGAACATGATCTTTACTTAATATCCTAATGATTTTTGGCATAAAAAAATCATTAGGTTGATAAAAATGATAAAAGAAAAATCGATAATTTTGACCCATACAATGTATTTTTGGCTATTGCTACAAATATACCCCAGCAACTTAAGACTGGTTTTGTGCTCCAGGGTCACATATGTGTTTACGTGTGTAAAGTTCAGTACCTGGATCATGACCGGTTCAGTTGTTGGTCCTGCTGAGGTGAGATTCTCCATATTACCGGTCCGATCGTAGTAAAACTTAGTGCCACCTGCCTCGTACTCTCCGTTCCACTGAATTATGTAATTCCCGTTGAGGTAATACTCGTCTGAATCAGCCGCTCGGATCACAAGGAAATTCCCAGCCTCTTCCACTTCCTGTATGAAGATATTCCGAGCTCCCTCAGGGATCAAAACTAGGTCCGTGTAACCTAAATCACATAATCTCACTTATAAGCCACTTAAAACATTAGTGTACACAAAGACATTCATGTGTACATATCATTTCTGAAATCTAATTTAGTATATAATATATAAATATATATATATAAACATAGAAGTCATGTGTGCTACTCAGAGGCAGGGCTAGAGATTACAAGTCTTACACACCAAATCCATCTTGCTCCACAAAGTTCTCCTTCACAGTCTCACAAGTGGATCCATCACCAAGACAAACGCCACAGCCATCCTCTTTAGCATTAGAATTGATGCCAAAATCACAACCCACCTCCTGGAGAAAGATTACACATACATCACAGAAATATACAAAACCATCACCACATATACAAAAACACAAAATATAGTTTTTCTCTTTGGCACTAAAACATAACTCAAAATTTACTTCCCTCATAACATGAAAGATGAATATTAGGAGGAGGCAAAAAAATGCACCTACTTTACATGCTGTTGACCAACCAATATACAGTATGTATTTGGGTCAAACATTATTTCAACCAAATTTTGACATTTTATCCTCCAAAAACTTTTTTGAAACCTTAAAAGTAGACACTTTACTTACATTTAATGTGTTTTCTATGGACATATAATCACTTTTGTACATTTCTTTTGATGCGGACATCTTAACGTCTTTGACCCATTTATAAAAGCATGGTTAGTAATTAAATGGACAGTTCACTCAAAAATGAAAATTTGTTTTCATTTTTGGATGAACTATCCTTTTATGTGTGATTTATCTGCATATGGACCTGTAGGTAGTATATCTGGATAATACCATTGTTTAAAAGTTTGGGGTCAGTAAGTTTAAAAAAATGTTTTTTTTAAAGAAATTAATACTTATATTTAGCAAGGATGAATTGAGGAAAAGTGACATTTATGTCATAAAATTGTCTATTTCAAATAAATGCTGTTCTTGTGAAACTTCTATATATCAATGAATCCTGAAAAAAAATGCATTTCAGTTTCCACAGAATATTAATCAGCCCTACTGTTTCCAACATTGATAATAATAAGAAATGCAAATCAGTATATTAGAATGATTTTTGAAGTATCATGTGACACTGAAGACTGGAGCAATGATGCTGAAAATTCAGCTTTGCATCACAGGAATAAATTACATTTTAAAATATATTCACATAGAAAACAGTTATTTTAAATTGTAATAATATTACACAATATTACTGTTTTTACTGTATTTTTGATCAAATAAATGCAGCCTTGGTGAGCAGAAGAGACTTCTTTCAAAAACATTAAAAAATCTCACTGACCCCAATGGATGCACGAGTTTCGAAATTAAGCTAAAAGTATTGCGCCACTTTGTGTTTGTGAAATGTTAGTGGAACATGTTCCTAGTTAATGTAATTAACTAGACCTGTGTTTACTTGAGGAAAAATGAGTTCATACATCCACTAAAAATGACCAAAACACCAGCTAATTAAAAGACACAGCAACAATAATGAAAAAACAAGATGTTAGTGAAGCTCGTGCAGCACAGATAAACACACTTGCTTTGATATTTCGATAGATGATTTGTCACTTAAGTGCACTTTTTATACATTACTGTACAGCTACAGAACACAGACATAACATCAATACACCAACGCACACATGAGCACAAATGGGTTGAATGCAAGACATACCCAGCCACACTACCTTGCACACACCATTGACACAGATGTTTCTGCTGTTGTTGTTCATAAAGCAGGGCGTTCCATCTGTAACCGCATCCAAAATCTTCTCAGAAAAGGCCTCATCCACAGGCTTGCAGTGCAGCTCACATGGACGCGCTGGGAGAGAGACAGAACAGGAGAGAAAGACAGTGCTATTTACTGTATGATATAGCGAAGCATTTTAATATAATACTGTTTGCGAATGCATTTTACCAAAACATTTTCTAGATTTAATATCATGGAGAACACAAAAAAGTACAATGGGATTACATAGAAGAATATATACTGCTGTTCAAAAGTTTGAGGTCTGTAGGACGTTTTTGAAAAAAGTCTCTTATGCTCAACAAGGCTTCATTTATTTGATTAAAAATACAGTAAAAGCAGTAATATTGTGCAATATTATTACATTTTAAAAGAACTGTTTTCTATCGCAATATGTTGTAAAATGTAATTTATTCCTCTGATGCAAAGCTGAATTTTCAGCATCATTACTCCAGTCTTCAGTGTCACATGATCCTTCAGAAATCATTCTAATATGCTGATCTGCTGCTCAAGAAACATTTCTTATCATTATCAATGCTGAAAACTGTTGTGCTGCTTAATACTTTTTTTTTTCAGGATTCTTTGATGAATATAAAGTTCAACAGAACAGCATTTACTTAAAAATAGAAATTTTTTGTCACATTATAAATGTCTTCAATGACACTTTTGATCAATTTAATGCATCATTACTGAATAAATGAGTATTAATTTCTTAAAAAAAACAAAAACAAACAAACAAAGATCTAACTGACTCCAAACTTTTGTATGGTAGTGTAACTTTTTTGTAACCCTAAGAAAAAAAAAACACACTATTTATAATTAATTGGTATTGTTACCATGCAAACATCACATAATATTTAGGCTATAATCTATGATCCAAAACTCACGCTGCACTCCAACGGCTTAAACAGAGCAAACAACAATGACTAAACACTTGTGTCAGGAATCCACACACCTCTAAAGCTTGCTAATAAAAGTGGGGCATTCTTGAATGTGAACCAACAAATTCTATAAAATTGTAAGCAGTCACGTGTAAGAAGTTTTATGTTAATGTCAACAGGCCTCGACCCGCCGCAGCGTGCATTAAAGGTAGGGTATGTAATTTTTCAAAAACACTTTAGAAAACTGATTCGGGCCGAATAGCAAAACAAACTTGTAGCCAATCAGCAATAAGGGGCGTGTCTACTCGTGATGTGGAGGAGAGAGCTTTCAGTGCATGGGACGGACATTAGCCGAGCCGAGCGTCAGAAAGATAGAGATGGCGGATAAAAAACAAAAGAGGAAAACGTCTGCGGAATG
>NW_015537932.1:10350-16336 GCF_001515605.1 Sinocyclocheilus anshuiensis | reverse complement strand
GGGCGTGTTTGTTTTGGTGATTTCAAATATCAACATTGGCTACCAGAAATCGCTTACCCTGCCTTTAACACAGTATCTTGGCTCAGCTGTTCAACTGTAGATAGCACATGTTTTCATCTCTCAAGTCTTCAGTGCAACTAACTTTAAATGCTTTACATTTGTGTAGCCAGTTGTGTTTATTCAAACAGTACTTGAGAAAAACAACAGTTAATCAACTAGACTTTTTCCAACTTCTGAAGAAAATGCAAGCGATGTAAAAGCCACGACTGCGATGCTAGGGTGTTCGGGTTCGGGCTTGTTTGATGATAATCAGAAATGTTTCTTGAGCAGCAAATCAGCTTATTAGAATGATTTCTGAAGGATCATGTGACACTGAAGACTGGAGTAATGATGCTGAAAATTCAGCTTTGATCACAGGAATAAATCTCATGTTAAAATATGTTCAAATAGAAAACACTTATTTTAAATTGAAATTATATTTCACAATACTACTTTTTTTGTATTTTCGGTCACATACAGTAAATGCAGCTTTGGTGAGCATAAAGAGACATATTTCAAAAACATTAAAAACCTCACCGACCCCCAATTTTTGAACAGTAGTGTACATTTTCATGACCACAAATATTGATTTCATATCATGCACATATACAAATTTGAATGCAATATTTTGATGCATGTGATGCAAAGTGATCTTACACGAGCTTGCAACAGGTATCCACTCGTAGAGTTCGTTGTGGTAAGGCACAGTGTTAAATTCACTGCACTGCATCTCTCTAAAGGAGGGATGTTTTCTGGCACACGGCTTCGTGTTGCAAATTTTGTAGCGCTTCCGTTCGCCTGTACAATATTTGCCTCCAAACTCAGGTCTGAACACAGAAACAAAAATCATGCTACAGATCATGTTCAGCAAAATGTACAAGAAAAGACAGAGAAGGCGGAGGGACTGAAATTGAAGAGACTCAAAAGTGGTTACTTAAATACTTAAAATGGTGTGGTTTTAAGACGCTAGTCAATTTATGACAGAGCCCTAACAGACCAAAAAGTTTGTAAAATAGTTACAGGAGTAGTAGACCCTCTAGTGTATTCTGCTGGTAGTACAGCAGATAATGGGCAGAAATGCACTCAACTTCACCTTTTATTTTGAAGCAATGCAAACAAATAATTTGATTAGTAAATTTTAATTGTTAATCTTCTTGGCACATAATTTATTTAATATCTATAAATTATATATATATATATGTGTGTAATTAAGCTTTGTCATCACAGGAATAAAGCACATTTTAAAATATATTCACATAATAAACAGTTATTTTAAATTGTAATAATATTCACAATATTACTGTTTTAAGTGTATTCTATATACACACACACACACACACAAAATATACTTTATAAAAATATTGATTTCTTTAAAACAAATCTTACCATATAGTTACAGTATATTTATGTATCTACATAAGCACATTGATATTAAAATATTGTGGTCTGTAAGAGTTTTAATGCTATTAAATGAAGTCTATAATGCTCACCAAGGCTGCATTTATTTGATCAAAGATGCAGTAAAAACAGTAATATTGTGAAATATTATTACAATTTTAAAAAACTGTTTTCTATTGTAATATATATTTAAATATAATTTATTCCTGTGATGCAAAGCTGAATTTCCAGCATCATTACTCCAGTCTTCAGTGTCACATGATCCTTCAGAAATCACTTTTGATAAATTTAATGCCTTCTTGCCAAAACCTTACTGAAAAAAAGAATGAATAAAAGAAAAGCACTAAAAGGAATAATGAATAGAAGCAGCAGTAGAGAGTGATGTGTACTTGGGTTGGTTGCATTCCCTGTCCGCTGACTGGACGCCGGCTCCACAGGTACGAGAGCAGTGAGACCAGGTGCTCCAGGGACCCCAACCTCCATGCACTGTTTCCGGTAACTTCCCTACAATCACACACTCACCAGAGATACACCACTGACACACATAAACACACAGTTAAATGCATAGTAATACAAAACGTTTTTCTAAATGTACAGTAAACCTCTCGTACCTTCTCAGGTCCACACCTGGTTCCGTCTATCGGCGAGTCCAGTTTGGAGCGGCAGGATCCATTTACAGAGCACCACAGAATCTGACACACATTCTGGAACCAAAAGAGCCTGAATTAATGGCTTGACAACCTGAAGATCCCCTTTCATTATTAGAGACAACTAAATATTTTAGAACCACATTTCATTCATCTTGAATGCATCACTCCTTACTTCCACTTCTGAGCAGAAGGTGGCGTTGGGTCCGTACTGCAGCTGGCACTGGTGCTGGGGGGTGTATCGCACTCCAGGTGCTGCCAGCGGAGAGCTGAGGTCCCTCTTAGATGGCCGGTCATCCAGACAGAAACCCCAACCACGACTGAGAGAATAACAGAGCTTTACGAATGAAGATCATAGTATGAAATACTCAAAACGTAGTGGTACGACATAAGATATAAAGCATGCAATTACATGTTCCTGTACATGAGTGTGTGTTCTCACTCGAGAAAGCGTGTGATGTACTCCTTGCTGCAGGAGGACCACATGAGAGGAGAGGAGTCGTAGTGGAGCTGACGGGACATGATGAAGGGATGCCTCCCGACTAACTCACAGTCATTCCCTTGACCGTCATGATGGATTCCAAAACTACAGCACAAAACAAGGTGACGTCACCTTTTTTCCTTTTTAAACATACAGTACCATTTAAAAGTTTGGGGTTGGTAAGATTTTCGAAATGTTTTTTTAAAGAAGTCTCTTTTGCTCATCAAGGCTGCATTTATTTGATAAAAATACAGTAAAAACAGCAATATTGTGAAATATTATTACAATTTAAAATAGCTCTTTTCTATTTGAATATATTTTGAAATTAAAATGTATTCCTGTGATGCAAAGCTGAATTTTCTGCATCATTACTCCAGTCTTCAGTGTCACATGATCCTTCAGAAATCATTCTGATATGCTGATTTACTGTTCATGAAACATTTGTGCTGCTTGATATTTTTATGTAAACTGTGATCAATTTATTTCAGGATTCTTTGATGAATATAAAGTTGGAAGGAACAGCATTTATTCAAAACAGAAATTATAAATGTCTTTACTGTCACTTTAATGCATCTTTGCTGAATGAAAGGTATTAATTTATTTAAAGGGGTCATATGATGCGATTTCAAGATTTCCTTTCTCTTTGGAGTGTTACAAGCTAAAGTTGCAAAGACTAAAGTCTCAAACTCAAAGAGATATTCTTTATAAAATTTAAGACTTGTCCACGCCTTCCTAAAATGCCTCGTTTAAACACGCCCCCACATGTCTACGTCACTGTGTGTGAAGATTCGCATAACACCGCCCAAATGTTCAGGCAAAGAAAGAAGGCGTTACTTTTATTCTCGCTGTAGTATTGTTGCTGCCGCCACCGCCGTGTTGTGGAGACGCTGTGTTTCGTTGAAGAGGACACGACTAGAAATCAGTGGTTAAGTTGTATTTACAACACTGTTCCAGAACAGTTCAACCCAAATATTCATGTGATGTGTGCAGCGCATTTTACGGAGTACGAGGACTGTTTCCTGAGAGAGTAGACTACAATGCCGGCTGTTCTGACTCACAGCCTGTAAGTACGTTTTCATATTTAAAGGATTTGCCGCTGATGATTCAAACGTGAGTTTTGAGCAGTGTAGAGTAGGGCTTGTTGTTTGTCATTTCTCCGATCACAAATGCAGACATGGTTTTATGTTCACGCGGTGCGATGCAACGTGTAAAAAGACAGTATAAGTCATTATAATCTGTAATTATATCCCCACTGGATGCAACAAATGCCTCATTTGTAATGGGTTTTAATGTTTTTGCCTCGTCGCTCCAGCCGGACACGGCATCATCACAGTATGGTAGGGGCGTAACATTTCCGTCACACACTTGAGGTATTCGGCCAATCACAACACACTGGATAGCTGGCCAATCAGAGCACACCTCGCTTTTCAGACCGATGAGCTTTGTAAAAATCGACGCGTTTCAGAAAGGCGGGGCATAGAGGAGAAACAATAATGTACAGTATGTGGAAAATAATGTGTTTTTTGAACCTTAAACCGCATAAACACGTTTCATTACATCAAATACACAAAATAATGGTCTTTTTTAGCAATGTCATATGACCCCTTTAAAAAAAAAAAGGATGCTTGAAAATGAAATGTTTTTGGCTTTGCAATAACATTCACCAGTGAATCATGCAATATAACACCAGATATGCATAAGTAAATTAATGTAGTCACATTTTTTGATAAATGTAACAGTTTGGTGTGCAATGTAAATTTTTATTTTACATTTATTTATTTTATTTATTATTTTATTTTTTAAATGTTGCATAGGAATGCCACCCAATTTTCATGCCATTATAATAGTAAAATTAATTATATAATATTTTAAAAAGATGTATTTTTCAATATATATTATTTCTAAAATGCTTTATGCATTTTACCAGAAAATGCATTTGTTTTTCGATTTCTGTTCAACCACATAAGACTGTGACGTTTCCACCATAAAACCACCGGATTATCTTTTTTTAATAAAAAATGTTATTATTATTGCTATTATTATTTCAGAGTGTCATCTTGTAAAACAAAATTTGTATCAGTTTTTAAAGAAAAAAATGATCTTGGCATGAACATTGAGCCTGAGGTGGGAAAAATGTGACCTTTCCAAATGCTGAATGAAAAATGAATGCCATATTCAGGCACCAATGGCACCATTTCATGAGAATGACCCACACAGACATACCTGTGTCCGAGCTCATGAGCGATGGTGAAAGCGACAGGTAGCCCTGAGTCCTCGTTGATATTACAGGAGCGATGCGGCTGACACATGCCCGACAGGTGAGACAAGCCCAGCGTCTCACACGGCTGATTCATGCCTGCGCAGATATTCTTCCTGAGAGGAGAGATCACATCAGGTCAGACACAGCACAGCACAACAGCTGCTTTGATTCTATTTATAGGCTACTAAAGTCATGCTGCAGGGGTAAAACTGCTGAAGAAGAGTTATGGCAGGGGTTGAATTCTTAGTCATTTATTTGGCTGTGTTCTGCATGCATGAGCTCTGGAGAATCTCAAAGCCTTGGACACAGAACATGGTGAAGTCATTCAGTCTGTGGAGTTCTGGGTTGAAATTAGAGCGTTTAGGGTCTGTTAAATGCTCAGAGACAAACAGCTCCATTACTGCAACCAAGAAACTGACATTTATGATAAATGAGAGTCAGCAGGTTCACATGTGTGTTTGACAGCACTTTATCTTTTGGTAATGGTATTATTATGCAAATGGTATTGTGCAATTGTTTCAGAGGTTTATTCCAGGGTACTGAGGTTTATTCAGCAATATTAAATAATTTCATGGACTTGAATAAATGTAGTTAATTTAGATGAAGATATTTAGATATTATTATTTAGATAATTTAGATGTTTTGTCAATGGACAACTGATTTTATAACCATATTATAACTATAACCATAAGAATGTATATATTTGACAAGAATGCATAGACTTGACAGTAATGAAATATTAATACAATTTTATACTAACTGTTTTCCATTTCAATATATTTAAAAAAAAAAATTTATTCCCATTGTAGAAGGTGAAGTTTTAGCATAGATTACTCCAGTCTTCAGTGTCACATGATCCTTCAGAAACCATTAATATAAATATTAGATTAAAAAACATTTTTAAAAAGAAGTACTAAAATTACTAACACTAAAACAATTAAAACGATGAAATAAAATGATTAAAAATATATTTTAAAACAAAAATGAATAAAAATGACAATAATACATAACAAAATAACAAAAATTAATATCAAACTAAAATATGATTATAAAAATATGATAAAAAGCTAATACAAAAATTAATTAAATATATAATAGTATAAAAATAATACTATATATATATATATATATATATATATATATATATAATAAATATAAGAA
>NW_015537932.1:0-10148 GCF_001515605.1 Sinocyclocheilus anshuiensis | reverse complement strand
TTCTGTAATATATATGAGCAATATCACTCTCGTACTCGAGCGATACCAGCTCTATATCAGCGGCTGTGATTAGGCCAGAGGCTCACCGTGTGATGAGTATAGCGACATCATGGTGTGCAGGATGAGTGTCACTTTGAGGATTGAGGTTTTTTTGCCAGGTACAGAAGCTGTTGAGAGTCGTATCAGCGTGGTGAATGATCTTCAGCCCTTTCTGAAAACACATAAAAGTAGTAGTAAAGTAAAAGTAGTAATAATATCCAGTAACCCTACTAAAAAATAAAAAACGGCATATGTTGTGTTTTGTGCATATGTTAACAAGCAAAACCAGCAAGGTGTCCATGTTTAACCAGCACTAACCAGCACAGATCATTTTGGACCCCCTGGAAACTCACGATGGTCTAAGACAATCTGTTCAGCTAGGAAGGACTGGATGTAAAGCAAATTATGCCTTGATTCATATGTACCTCCTCTCCGTGTAGCAGAATGAGCCGGACCAGTATAATATGGATAGCATTACCGATGCTGGCATCGTGAAAAATTCCAGCCACCTACAAAAAAAAAAGTGATACAAAAGATTTATATATGAAAGTCAGAGATACAATTTATTGAAGTTTATCAAGCTGGTCTTTTCTATACAATGAAAGTCATATGTTGTGTTCAAGTCATGTCGGAATGACGTATTTACGAGTTACGCACATAAACACCATCACAAAGTCGTAATTGCGAGTGGGAAACTATGAACGTTTGGTACCACTTTATTTTGATGGTCTTCTTTAGACATTCTTTTGATTATAAGTAACTTTGCAAGAGCATGTCAACTTATTCTACTAACTCTAACCCTAACTTAACAGTCCACTAATACTCTACTAATACTCTAATAAGAGTTAGGGCCAGATGCACCAGCGCAAACCCTCTTCTGCCATTAAAAAATGTCAGGATTTACTAAAGACATGCAATTAAACAATAGTGATGAAAAGGCATGGACATAGTTATTTTTGCAGCTGACCTTATTGCATATGTATTTGTAGTAGTTTCCTTTTCAGACGCAAGTATTTAAATGAATCATGCAAGATGATTTACTAAGGTTTGCAGTGGTCAGTTTTCTGGTATTTGCACCCTTATTTAACACCCCCAAAAAGCATTTCTTAACCCAATTTGCACCTGTGTTGCTAGTGGATCACATGCACCAGATTATCATCGACTTTGCTTGTCTGCGACCCTACGCTAATTTGTGCTGCTCTTGGTAGGTTGTGTTGGTCATTATGGAAATGATCCGGCTGCATCTGTGTTCTTTCATTTGCACGCTGTCAGTAAATCACCCGCAAAACTTCCAGTCCCGTCTGCGATTTTATGGGATTTTGCTCTCACGCTAATTTGCCCTGTTTAGTACATCTGGCTTTTGGTTGACGTTTATTTGCAAAGTTACTTATAGCCAACAAGGGGACCATCAAAATAAAGTGTAAGTGAACTTTCTTTAAGATGTGAGTTTCCAAGTTGGGGGTGTCTGTGAAAAATATGACGTGTGCATTAGATGCAGCATCTGTATTGACATCTAAATTGCATCTACAAAATATGATAGTATTGTACAATTACAATGCATAACAATTCAATTTATAGCACCTTCATAAATTGAACAACATAAAAAAGCAAAAAGACCCTAATGCACATTCTTTATTCATCATTCTGTAGAAGTTAAAAAATCTTGCTTAATATTATGCATTGCCATCACTGACCAAAGTGACTTGAATGCACCTGACATCGTAATTACGACTTACCAACTTGTAAATATGAACTTTCCAGAAGTACTTGAACACACTTACCATGTTCATGATGGTAAAGATGTAGGACTCAACGTTTCCACTTCCGTGGTAGTCCACAAGTTTGGAGTCGCCCACCACCATGGTCTCCACCCAACGCTCTTTGCTGATGGAGCGAGGGGAGATCCTCCGTGGTCGTTCCCACTCTCGATGCGGATCGTGATTACGATCCCCACCCTGCTGGCGCTGCTCCTGCTCCCAGCGCTGTCTCTCCTGCTCCACCTGCTGGGAAAACTCAGAACCATCTGCACCGGAGACACACACACACAAATGAGGTCCCCAAAGTAATTTTTTTTTTGGTGAAGTATCATTTTATTATGATTTTTAGACATCTAACATATCTGACCTTTGACCCCACAGGGACTATGATGAATGCTGTGTGCATCAGTGCTACGTCGCTGCCTGATTGCACTCCAGGCTGGACTCCGGTAGATCACATGTGGGTGTCGTGGATGAGTGGCGTTTGGGGTGTGGCCACGGACCGGCTCAATCAATAACGGCCCCTGCGGTAAATTTAACAACCCTCTCTATAAGAAAAGAAACAAGTGAGTTTAAAAGTTTGAGGGCAAACCGAAAGAAATTAATACTTTTATTCAGCAAGGATGCAATAAATTAATCAAAAGGGACATTAAAGACATATATAATGTTACAAAATATTTATATTTTAAATAAATGCTGTTCTTTTGTACTTTCTATTTATCAAACAATCCTGAAAAAATGTGTCACGGTTTTCACAAAAATATTATGCAGCATGACATATAAGAAACGTTTATTTAGCAGCAAATTCAGCTTTGCATCACAGGAATAAATTACATTTTAAAATATATTCAAATAGAAAATGGTTATTTTAAATTATAATAATATTTCACAATATTACTGTTTTTGCAGCATTTTTGATCAAATAAAGGCAGCTTTTGAGTATAACTCTAGTGTGTGTGTGTGTGTGTGTGTATATATATATATATATATATGTCTGTGTGTTTTAGATTCAGATTCAGATTTATTCTTTATGGTCCTTGATATTGGAAATTTGTTTTCACAGACTGTACCAGAAGCAACATTCAGCACACATAAAACACACATACTGCACACATATATACATACATATTACTCAGAGGTGGCAGCAGCATCAAACACAGTGTAAATTTTAAATTACACATATTGTGAATTTAATGCTCTTACAGCTGAGGGCACAAAACTCTTCCCAAGGCGTGCTTTTTTGTGAGGTAAGTGTCTGAATCTGCGGCCTGAAGGGAGAAGGGTAAAGCACGAATGGAGAGGGTGGCTAGGATTTTGTATTATGATATTTGTTCTGCGAGTGATTGCAGTGTCAACGAGGTTTGACAAGCTGGGAGTTGGAAGACCAATTATTTTTGAGGACGTGTTAGTGATTTTAAGGAGCTTGTTTTTTATTGGTGAGAGAGAGCATAGTGAAAAGAGGTGGCACATGAAGCTGATGAAGTTTGGTTATCATGGTGTGATGCTGAATCGTACTGAAGGCAGAGCTGAAGTCTAAAAAAGAATCCTGGCATAATAGCCAGGAGAGTCCAGGAGAGCATCCTCTGTTCCTCTTTTAGCCTTGTAGGCAAACTGGTAAGGATCCGGCTGTGGGGAGATGACCAGGAGGATGATGTTCAGTACCAGTTTCTCAAGGCATTTTGCTATTATGGAGGTAAGTGCTGCCGGTCTGTAATGATTCAACTCAGAAGGGCCGAGTTTCTTAGGGACAGGAATGATGGTTGCTGTTTTCCAGAGGGTGGGGAGATTTGTTGTCTGTAATGACTCATTGAAGAGTGAATGGAGAACAGGAGAGAGCTCCATGGCACAGTTCTTGAGCAGCCTTCCAGTGATCCCATCTGGCCCAGGGGCCTTGCCAGTATTGCACCTCCTAAGCTGATGATAGACGTCTCCCACCATGAGGAGAACAAAATGTGGCTGCTCAGGGGTGGGTAGGCTCCTGAGCAATCTTTCACACTCAGAAGTGCAGTTCAAAGTATCAAACCTGGCGTAAAAGTTGTTCAGGTTTGTAAGTTTCTCTCACTCAGTTTAAGTCTATCGAATTTTTCGCCTATTTTATCATCCCCCAGTTGAAAATGGCACGTCCAACAGCTTATAAAAATTACAACCCAAATCTTCAACAAGCCACACGATTTGCAGTATCATTCATGTCTGTAGTCCATTAGTGGTTAATACTTAAGGATTAGGGTTTGTTGAAATCGTTTAAAGTAGTTTGCACTGTAATAACACTTCAGGTGTCAAGGCTCATTATTTAAATCTGTTGGAATTCCAGTGAATTCAGGGAAGGTAATTTTCCTGTCATAATCCCTGTTAATTAATCTTCCCTGCAAGTGCTTGCCAGTCCTGGCATTTTCTCCACACTGCAGGGTCTTTAGCAAGTTTATCAGTGTGCCTGAACATGTCACATGCACAGGCTAAAACACAAAACAAATACATTATAATGAATTCAATGCATCTGTGAAATGTCAAACATCCATGCAGCTTGAAATGCAAGTATTACACTTTTTATTTTTACTGGCATCTATAGCTCCATGAAGAATCTTTAACAACCATGGAATCTTTCCATTCCACAAAAGGTTCTACAGTATACGAAAACGGTTATTTCCATTTTTAAAATGTTCTTAGATGGTTCCCCAAATTTTGAAAGTCTCTTATGCTCACCAAGGCTGCATTTTTTGTGTGCTCAAAAATACAGTAAAACAGTTATATTATCACAATTTCAAGTAACTGTTTTCTATTTGAATATATTTTAAAATGTAATTCCTGTGATGCAAAGCTGAATTTTCAGAATATTCATTGATGAACAGAGTTCAAAAGAACAGCATTTATTTGAAATTTTATTGAAGAAATCTTTTGTAATGTTATACATGTCTTTACTGTCATGATCAGTTGATTGAACATTTGATCAATTTAAATTCAATCCTATAGCATCATTGTTATTTCTTTAAGGTTAGGGTTTTGAACAAACGTATGTTTAACCCATGTGTTAGCCTCACATTTTAAGGGTCAAATAAGGTTGCACATTCACTCTTTACAGTCTTCTTAAAGTGTGTGTCCATATGTCTTGGACTCTGAACGCTTCAACCCATGAGATTTCATCTGGCAACTGAAACATCTCTGAAATCTGCCATTTTTCTCTTATCGCCATGTTTTCTTGGAGATGCAGTGAAATCCCAGCTTTACGGGAATGAGAATGACTCTCATGATGCACTTCATGCACTCGTTCACCGCCCTGTAAAATGAATCAGTCCCACAGGCCAAAAACAGGTGTGTATGTGTGTGTGTGTGTGTTCAGCACAAACTAAATAAACCGTGACCAGAAAAAAACATTCCAAATGTTTTGAAACTGGGCTGCACATAACACAAAACAGATGCTAGAATTTGTGGAAGGGCAGAGGAATACACCATGAATTCTCCAGGGGGCCAGAGACACCGTCATAATATTGACTCAGCCGAGTCATTTGGCAAATGAAACATCTCTGAAACGTGACATTTTTCTCTTATCACCATGTTTTCTTGGAGATGCAGTGAAATCCCAGCTTTATGGGAATGAGAACAACTCTCATGATGCACTTCATGCACTCGTTCACCGCCCTGCTGAATGAATCAGTCCCACAGGCCAAAAACAGGTGTGTATGTATGTATGTGTGTGTGTTCAGAACAAACTAAATAAACCATGACCAGAAAAAACATTCCAAATGTTTCGAAACTGGGTTGCACGTAACACAAAACAGATACTAGGATTTGTGGAAAGGCAGAGGAATACACCATGAATTCTCCAGGGGGTCAGAGACGCAGTCATAATATTGACTCAGCCAAGTCGATCATCCACAGAGTCTAAACAATACTAACCACTGCAACATGCATGTCTGTGATACACAGCTATGGCATGAGACTCTAACAGCACTCTTACGCATGTCCTCAAAAGAAAGAAAAATCACAAATGAGATCTCTTTGCTTCTCCTAGACATAAATGAAGAGTAAATATTTAAAGGGGTCATATTATGCGATTTCAATTTTTGCTTGTTGTTTGTCATTTCTCCGATCACAAATGCAGACATGGTTTTATGTTTACGCGGCGCGATGCAACGCAACCCATAAAAAGACAGTACTATAAATCATTATAATCCGTAATTATGTCCCCTGGATGCAACAAATGCCTCGTTTGTAATGGGTTTTATTGGTTTTGTCTCGTCGTGCCGGGAGAAGGCATCACAGTATGGTAGGGGCGTAACATTTCCGTCACACGCTTGAGGTATTCGGCCAATCACAACGCACTGGATAGCTGGCCAATCAGAGCACACCTCGCTTTTCAGACCGATGAGCTTTGTAAAAATCGACGTGTTTCAGAAAGGCGGGGCATAGAGGAGAAACAATAATGTACAGTATGTGGAAAATAATGTTTTTTTAACCTTAAACCGCATAAACACATTTCATTACACCAAATACACAAAATACTGTTCTTTTTAGCAACATCATATGACCCCTTTAAGTCTCCTGCTGCACAGATTTTGTTTTTGTGATTTACTTTAAAATAATTTTCAGATTTAAAGGTTTTTCTTAGAGTGAAAATTGTTTCAAAGTAAATTTTTGTTAGAATATTTCATGAATAATTACAAAGAAACCACAAATAACACTAAATTAAATTAAAAGTGAAATTTTAAGTAGAAAGACAGCATTTTCTTGAAAAAAAGTTATGCCAAGGATCTTTGTTTTACATCTTCGAAAAATCGGGGGGTTTTTTACAGTGCAGTAATCTCAAGTGTCTCCTCTAGAGTTTCAGAAGATATCGCAACAATGTCTTAAACTGTGCTCAGATTTGCCAAGATACCAAAGTCTGCCATCAAAATTCAGAGATCAGAATATGAACTCAAACATTTCTCATTGAATACTTTCAAATCCAAACAATCTGACCTGCTATACTATTATTGTATGTCAACAAGTGTCTCGTTTGCCTATTTCTTGTTTCTCCTGACATGCATCTTGAAAGAGGAACAGTTGAATTCTCATATGTCCTAACAAAAAATATTATTTTAAATCTCTCATGCTACAAAAAAGTACCAAGATTTTTGAACATGCATCATGGCAATGCCATGTTTTTGGGCCCATCACCATGATAGTACTATAGTACTCTTTGAAGTACCTTGGATCAACATTGAAATACTATGGTATATGAACTTGAAATCATTAACTATTAAAAGTACCATGGTATTATCATCTGATGCTGTAACTGCACACAAAATACCATGATATATGCATGATCAAATATTACAATTCAGTCAAAATACTAAAAAGTAATTCAAAAGAAATAAAATAAATGTACCATATTAGTACCATGGTATATAAATATTGTAATCATTCAGTTAATATATAACAAAATACTACAAATATTACTTATATTTATATATATATTCTTTTTATATATAAGATGAGATGCCCCATTTTGGTGTCCGTATCAATTAAATTTAAAAGTGTTTTTTATACAGAAGGCATATTAAACGCAAACAAAGTGTCTGTTTTAATGTTTCAAATAACTTTTGTGAAAATAAAATGTTAAAATATGGATGAAAAATGTTCCAATGTTATTCAACGTAACCAATATATTTATATAAAAATCAAACATACTTATTTTGACCTGTATTTATTCAAATATATATATAATAAGTGATTGTATTTAATTTAGTTATATTTTAAATGATAAAAAATACAATTAAACAGGACATTCTAATATACAGAGAAATAAAATTAAAGCTGTAAACGTTTCATCCTTGACCCATATATATATATATATATATATATACATATATATATAAAAATACAATATAATAACTGTCATTTTGCTGCCAAAGTACTTTTTACACAAGCAAAAAATACATTTAATTCATCTCCGTCTTTTGTGGGCCTGTCCTCTCTTTCTCTCTCCTCATCTGCTCCTCACAGCAGAAACGTGAGCTTTGGTGTCAGGGGGCATTATGAAAACAAAAGCTGAACTGCTAAATACAGAAGCCATGTGTGTGTTGGCTTCCCACAGTTCCTGCAGGTTTTGGTAGGACTTCAAACAGGATATATAGGCATTCCATCTTATGTAGGGGACTTCAAACTATAGTATAGCACTTCAAAACCAGCCGTACGCTTTCTGGAGGGCAGGAAGAATGTATGGATCTAATGACTAATGCAGAGTGGGTCAGTGACAGGTAGTTATGGTTATCTGTAACTGCTCTGGTTTGAAACAAAAGTTGAACAGGAAAGGAGTTAACATAGTTCAGTGCTAATGAGGTTTTCACAAGGACCATAAACCAAACAGTAGACAATATTAAAGTTCAGTTTATTGTGCTATGAAATGCACCGCATTACTAAAATACTTTCTCCCATCATAGATTAATGTGTAGAGATGACTATAAGTAAGAGAATACACACAATGGCTCTGCTTTCAAGATCATTGACTGTTTAAATGTTTGCAGTTAGTAAGATATTTTAAAAGAAATTAATACTTTTATTCGGCAAAAATGCATTAAATTGATCAAAAGTGACAGTAAAGACATTTATAATGTTACAAAATATTTTTATTTCAAATGTTGTTCTTTTGAACTTTGTATTTATCAAAAAATTTATCAATTTCTTCAGTTTTTTCGAATGATTTCTGAAGGATCATGTGACACTGAAGACTGGAGTAATGATGCAGAAAATTCAGTTTTGCATCACTGGAATAAATTACATTTTAAAATATATTCAAATAGAAAACAGTTATTTTAAACTGCAGTAATATTTCACAATATTACTGTTTTTACTGTATTTTTGATCAAATAAATGCAGCCTTGGTGAGAATAAGAGACTTCTTTCAAAAACATAAAAAAATCTTACAAACCCTAAACTTTTGAACAGTACTCTTTTGTTTGTTAAAGCAGTCCGAAATGTCAATGTTCGGCTTAACCAATGGCTTGAGTTTGGGGTGGGACAACCTGATTGGATAAAAATAGAAGATGGTAAAAGTAATTACCACAGTCAATGTTTTTGCAAAATAATGGTGCTCACTATAAATTCTCCTTGTATGAAAAAAAGGAGTAATATTTTTTTGTTAAAATTACAGCATGATGACATAATTTTTATTTTTGGGTAAACTATTCCTTTAAAGTCCCCATGAAATCAAAATTAAAGTTTTTTGGGTGTTAGTATCAATATGTTAGTCTTAAGGTTATCTATAAGGCAGTGTGTCCAAAACAGTGACAACATTCGCATTTAGAAGATATAAGCATTCAAAGCTTGCAGTTCGTCACTTCCGCCAAAACGGCTCAACGATTTTTTTGACGTCACATCGTACTTCAGCTTCTCATCAAACTTTCTGTCCAATCAAATGCTCTCTAGAATCCGAAGCGCCCGCCCCCTGCACTATAAATAGACGCTGAAGCCGCGGCTGAAATCGGTCACTTGTCCACAGAATTAGTATTTTCTGTACAGTGAATGGCACGTAGTGCACTATATAGGGGACGGAACGATTCAAACTGTGTAAATATGCTTTCCATTGAGGAAAAAAGAAGTCTGGTTTCACGCTGTGTCCCGCTAACCACCGCACCGCACACACACTCTGCTCCGGTCCAGAGACACGATAGCACGGAGCGGATCACATGCGCGAGTCGGCGCAGACCACTAAATGTATCGGAGCTATTTGAATTCTACACAGAATACCAGTGGCGTAACTTAGTAATGGCGGGCCCCAGTGCAGGCTATTACGACGGGCCCCCTTGGGGTGCACGGTTATGAAGCACATACAAACACACAGCGCTTGTGTCTAGAAGGGAACCCATATAAGCAAATGTGTGCCTAACCTACTTAATTTAGACCAACTAAAATCAGTATCTAAATAAATATAATACATAATTCACATATCAGACAAAATTGTGTTGCAGCAATTCCTTTAAATTTTAAGGTATTTAGAGCAGAGCAACATAAAAATCAGAAAAAATATAATCGGGCCCGTTTAAGGCTTTTCCTTATTTTTATAGTTTAGATGGTGATGAAAAAATGACTCGCCATCTCCTCATTGGACGTGCCTTTAGAGAGAAATGCATCTTTAAGGATTACATAGCCTAATGAAAGAGTTTTTGTTTTCGATTTGAATTATTTCGTGTTAAAGTAGTAATGAGTTTTTGTTTTCGATTTTAATTATTTCGTTTTAAAGTAGTAATTTAAAGCTTTCTATAGATATATTTATCATATATATTTATCATATCTGACTCAATTCGTTGAGTTTCGGTTCATCATTGTGAAGCACTCCTGTTCAAGACCAGACGGCAAGCGCATCCTCTGTTTTCCTAT